>NW_012151807.1:364337-367096 GCF_000956105.1 Propithecus coquereli
TAACAGAGGTAAAAGTCTGAAAAGGGGCAACAAAATGTTTTACAAGCTGTCTCTTTAAAACCCCCCGCGTTTTTTGGAAATTAAAACCTGCATTCTTGCCCAAGGCCAGTAATCAAAAGGGCAGAAAAATGTTCTTTGCTGTTCGTTTTTTAGTATCTTAAGCCACAGGAGCTGGCTCAACAGAATTGTCCAGACAACAGTCACAAGGGTCACAAGACCATGTCACCGGAGATAAAGTCAACTCAAACCACCGATTATTGTTAAACAACAATAGACTGAAGCCACAGGTGACGGCGGACCCAAGCCCAACCACCGAAAATCCCCCTTTTAAAAAGCCCTACATTTCTGCTTAAAGTCAGGGATGGCAGTCTTTGAGCCGCTAGTCTGCTGCCCGCCTCATTTGCTGTCAAATTAATAAACTTTTGGCCGGGTGCAGTGGCTCACACCTGTAATCCTAGCACTCTGGGAGGCCGAGGGGGGCGGATTGTTTGAGCTCAGGAGTTCGAGACCAGCCTGAGCAAGAGCGAGACCCCCCCTCTCTACTAAAAATAGAAAAAATTAACCAGATGTGGTGGTGCACACCTATAGTTCCAGCTACTCAGGAGGCTGAGGCAGGAGGATCGCTTGAGCCCAGGAGTTTGAGGTTGCTGTGAGCTAGGCTGACCCCATGGCACTCTAGCCCGGACAACAGAGCGAGACTCTGTCTAAAAAAACAAACAAACAAACAAACAAACAATAATACTAAACTTCTGTTCCTTTTCTTCAAGCTGTAACACAGTAGTCACCCCTCCTCCCATAGATATGGAAGACTAATATTGACGGGGGAAATATGTAACAGAAGAAATGGCCTGAAAAAACAGCAAAGATATTTCATGTCTCTATAAAACATTCCCCACTCCTTTTGGTTTTTATTTATTTATTTTTTTAGTTTTCTTTATTCATGGCCAAATATGAAGCATGTACCCCCGCTCCTTTTTGAGAACTAGGACCTGCACCCTGCCTCAGGCCAGTGGTCAGGAGGGGCAGGAAAATAGCTTTTGTTCTTTGTGCCACAGGAGATGGCTCAAGGGAATTTTCTGGGCCCAGGTGGGATTAATGGGGGTGAGGGTTGAAGGGGGAGGTCTCAAGATCATCTTAACCAAAGATGGGATTAATCCGGGAGGAGGTCATGAGACTGTCTTAGCTAAAGATGGGATGGATCAGAACCTTTAAAAGCTCTGTACTTCTGTTCAGAAGGAGAACCATGGCATTTCAGACAGGAGTCTCCATCCTCCTCATTTGCTGGCAAATGAATAAACTTCTCTTTCCTTCTCCCCAAATCAAACTTTCCATAACATGGCTGCTCTTGGCTGGGTTCACTTTTGAATTTCTACTTGTGTCAAATCTGCTAACGTCATAATTGCCAAAGCCAGTCACATAGCCAAGCTCAGCTTCTTCAAAAAGGTGGGGAAATAGTCTCTGCTTCTGTTATGAAAGGAATTGCAAATTCATGGGGCAAAGGGTGTGGATACAGGGAGGGGTGAAGAATCAGAGCCACCAATGCAATCAATCCACCATAATCTGTCCTCTGGCCACAATTACTTATCTTCTCCCTACACGTAACATATGCTCATTCCCATTGCAAGACCCCAAAAAGACTCATCCAATCTTGACATTAGGCTGAGAATTCAGGATCTTGTGATCCACATCAGGTCTAGATATGTCTCTTGATCGGAATACCTATGAACTTAAAAAGACAAGTTATCTACTGCTATTATTGATTGACTATTGGATTGGCTAATTTTTCTTTTCTTTGAACAACTAGATTAGTCTTAACTGACTTCATTTAAATAATAAATCAAGTTATTTAAACAGATTTTCTCTTTTAAAAATTTGTTTTTCTTAGAATCCTTAACATGTCCTTTAAACAAAAAAGACAGGTGTAGGTGTACACACCATCCCTATTTTTAAAAGTAGTAAATCCTTTCAAAACTCTACCGTGGACAGCGGAGGAATCTAAGTAAGGAGAGGGGTGCCTCTCTGGAGAAAGACATTTGTCTTCCTTTTCACAAAACTGTCCCTCAGATATGCCTTCCCCCAACTTTGGAAGAAGAAGAGACCTTGGAGTTTCTCAACATTAATCTGAGTTCTGAGGGAAGGTTGTGGCACTAGGAAAGGAGGAAGGAGGGACGGACATGTGTTGAGTTATGATGCTTGTGACAGATATCTGATCTTGGTTGGTTGCACAGCTCTCTAAGACAGGCCCGTTTTACAGACGAAGCAAAAAAAGTATAGGTAGAAGCGAAATAAAAGTACACTAAAGAAAAGAGAACATGGTAGTGAAAGTAATTAATTGCATCATTCACTCTACTGTGTTAATTTTGCTTCTTTGCATAGATAAATAATATAGTTAATAAATATATTACTTTTGTTTAAATCTAAGTTTACATTTAGAAGGGTAATTATCAGGCTTTTCTTTAGCTGTAGTGCAAATCAATAAGAAAAATATGAACAGAAAGTATTTTACTCTATCACCTTGGGAAGGAAATAGAAGTGATTAAATAAAAACAAATCTATAACATTACTCCCTTTTTTCAGAGACAGGGTCTGGCTGTGTTGTCCTGAGCTCAAGCCTCCCTAGCAGCTGGGACTACAGGCATGTGCCACCAAGCCAGGCATAATGTTACTTCTTTTATGTAAAGGTTAGGGAAGAGATTTTGGGAGAGTGAGACATTCTGTGTGCATATTTCTTTTTTTTTTTTTAAAGCTGATCATGTGAA
>NW_012151807.1:367364-377605 GCF_000956105.1 Propithecus coquereli
ATCCGCCCGCCTCGGCCTCCCAGAGAGCTAGGATTACAGGAGTGAGCCACCGCGCCCGGCCGAACATATTTCTTAATACGTCTACAATATTTAAGAGAATTTGGCATATTAGAGAATCAGGCAGATGAGTCTTGTGATTTCAAATTGAATTCTATAATTTATTTTAGACTTGTGATTTGAAGTTGAAAGGTATAAGCTAGTTTGATTATGTTCATAAACAGTAATGGAATTTTTAAGATAACTTGATTTGCCACATTTAAAAGTCTGAATGATTAGGTTGATGAGAATTATTTACATTCTTAAGACTGTTTCTCTTCTTTGCCTTGTAAATTTGTCCTATGAGGAATCTGAAGTGCTTGGGAAAAAATCAAGTATATTAAATTTGTAAATGTAGTTTAAATATTTAAGAGAATTTAATTAACTAAGTTTGTAAATGGTATGAGTAATGTTCAAGCAAATTTAATATGTCAAGCCCATGGGCGAATTGAGCATTAATCAAAGGACAAATTATTGCTCTTATTTTTACATAAAATTTATAAGATTTCTAAATAGAATACCAGGATATGCAAGTTATTTGAGGGGGGAGATAGGCAAGTTAAATTTAAAAACTTAAGAAGATCTGTTAATAAATTGAAAATTAATTTAAACAGAAGCAACTGTTAATAGTCTTTTCTGTTTTCAAATGTTTTCTGAAGATATTCACCCTCTTAGACACTTGACTGTTTCCACCTGTTCTCCTTGAGCTTCTACATGAGTTTCTCCCTGAGCTTCTACAGCCCTCCTTCCTGGGAGAATTCTTTCGCCTAGCCCTGCCTTTTATGGTTATTTAACTTTTATATGACAAGAACACACATTTTGTCAGAGCAGTTTGAGGGCAGGACCCATATGAAGGGCTTAGCAAGTACCTGGTATGGAATAAACCCTCAATAAATGTAGATATTGCCCCTAATTATCATCTCTACATTCCATAGCACCCAAAAGCTTCAATACCTATTCATTGAATGTCCTTTCTCTTAGCCCAGTATTTTCTAGAAATCTGGCTTACAGTAAAACCTAAATTACAAAAGCACTTTATGGTCAAAAGTGTTCCTTTCTGGCAAAATTTCAATTAGCTAAAAATTACGATGGTTTATTCCAACAGTAGGAAAATGGCTGAGCAAACTTGTTTCCAAAAGGACTTAAGGGGGCTTACAGAGGCCTAAACCGAAAACCAAGATAAAATACATTGAAAACAAACAAGAAAGATAACGCAAGGAGAAAACAAAGATAGCAAAAGTGGGAGGGGGCCAGGAGTGAGGTTTACAAAAAAAAAAAAAAACACAAAAAAACACGTAGTATATCTTTGCCCTACAAGATTTGCTCTAAGCTTTCTCTAAGCCAACTCAACTCATATTCAAAGCTTTCAGGGTCTATAGGCTACAAACTAACCTACTGCCCTACAAAAATCAAACTATTCTTGGTGGCAAGGCCATAAGAACTTTCTTCTTTGAGTAATTGTAGAGGGGATATATAATGAATGAGAATCAGCCTCCAGTTCCTTGGAGAGATGAACATGGTGCCAAGCTTCGTAGCACTTCTCCAAGGATATACTGAGGCACACTTCAGTGACCGCCATTCTGTGGAAGGCTGCTACCTCTCTGGCTCCATCCAGGCATGGATTTTATATGGAATGAATAAATAAACAATGATAATCCACTTAATGGGCTATCACAATGCGTGCCACAATACAGGGGGAGGAGGAAGCTTACGTGACAAAATTAAGTGGGAAAATAAGTGATGACAAAAACACAAAAAAATCAAACTATGTGTAGGTAATTATTGGAATAAAATTCACTAAAATGTTAATAGTAGTGATTCTGTCAATTAAGAGTATGATTGTTTGTTTTTTTGTTTTGTTTTGTTTTTGGGGTTTTTTTTTTGAGACAGAGTCTCGCTCTGTTGCTGGGGCTAGACTGCCAGGCCGTTTGCCAAGGTCACAGCAAATCCTGGGCTCAAGTGATCCTCCTGCCTCAGCCTCCCGAGTAGCTGAGACTACAGGTGCCAGCACGCCTGGCTAATTTTTCTATTTTTAGTAGAGATGGGTCCTGCTCTTGTTCAGGCTGGTCTTGAACTCCTGACCTCCAGCAATCCTCCCGCCTCGGCCTCCCAGAGTTTTAGGATTACAGGCGTGAGCCACCACGCCCAGCCTTTGGTGTTTGTTTTTTCTTCTATGTTTCTTCAAATGTTCAACGGGAAATACCATGGGAAAAGTATTTTGAAAGATAATTCAGGACGAATGGAGGTCACTATTGGAGTTTAGACTGCGGGTGTAGAATCTGTCCGACAACCCCTCTTCCCACGGCTGGTGGCCGTAACTGGCGCGGCCTCCGTGGTCCCTGTTGGGACCTCCTTCTGCACTGCCCTTAGGGGTGACCAGGTTAGTGGCTTCGTTCAGAGATGCAGGAAAAAAGCTCCGAACAGGCGAGACAGTGTAGCTAGCTGGCTTTAGACTAGTTTTAGCCAGGGGGTCGTGCTTTTGCTTTTCTTAATATGGTGCACGCGTGGAAACCATAACAAACGGCATGAATCGTGTTTTGTTTTTTGGGCAGACTACTGGTCTTGTGGTACTGGCTGTATGTGAGAGTCCACACCAGAGGCTAAGAATATTGTACGCAAAGGTTCTTGATGTTCTCGAGCAAATCCCTAAAAATGCAGCATATAGAAAGTATACAGAACAGAGTACTAATGAGAAGCTGGCTATGGTTAAAGCGGAACTAGATGTTAAAAAATTAGAGGGCCAACTTCAGGGTGGCCAAATAGAAGAGTTGACTCTTCAGGCTGAACGTGAACTAAGTCTGGGAAGAAAAATGATGCAGTGGAAACCATGGGAGGCGTTAGTGGAAGAGCCCCCCGCCAATCAGTGGAAATGGCCACTGTCATCATCACTAAATGACTTTAGCGAGTTGGTGGAAAATTGATGTAATTAAATGTTCTGTTATATTAAAAATGTGTCTAAATTATTGACAGTGTCAATAAACTGATACAGAACATATTTAAGAAAAAAAAAGAAAGAAAGATAATTCACATAAAATCTGAACACTGATGAGGGCCCAGCCTCGCAGCAGCGAACCT
The DNA here is from genome assembly GCF_000956105.1 of Propithecus coquereli. NCBI lineage: Eukaryota > Metazoa > Chordata > Mammalia > Primates > Indriidae > Propithecus > Propithecus coquereli. The sequence goes on from NW_012151807.1 coordinate 370,476, forward strand.
ACACATCTGGGACCCGGCACCTGAGGGCGCGAGGCCCGCGACGTCGCGCTTCCGGTTCTGAGCGGCACGGAGACCTCAAGCCCGCAGAGACGCGGAGTCCTCCGCGCAGCCTAGAGCGACGCGCGGCTGGGGGCGGGGCTTAGGGCTGCGGCAGGCTCGGCTGGCCCCGCCTGCGGAGCTTCGCAGCGCCCACTGAGGCGGTCGGAACCGGTGCCCTGGACGACGGACGTCCTACTTTTTACCCTCTGCCTTCCCACTTTTCCTCACCGAACCGTGCCGCCGGCGCCGGCGGTCAGTGGGCTGCGGGTCCCGAGTCCCCCGCCGGCTGTACATCTCCCCATGCCCGGGGTCGTCGGTGCCCTGACCACCGCGGCGCCACCCCACCGGCTCTCCTCGGGCCGTACTTCCTCACTCCTCAAGTTCCCAGCCCTGCCGATCCCTCGCGGAGCAGGTGGTGGCATGACCCTGGGCCACAGTGGGCAAGCGAGAGCCCGTACCTTCGAGCATGTGGCCGTGGCTTCAGATACGCTGGGTGGAAGCTCCAAGACGGAGCCCGCAGGCGCTCTGCTGGGACGCGATGCCGGACTTTCCTCTGACCCGCAGCCGCGCTCGCTGCAAGGCTTACCTGCTGTTTCTTGAACTCCTGGCCTCAAGCGAGCCTTGGCCTCTCCAAGTGCTGGGATTTACCGGCGTGAGCCACCGCGCCCAGCCCCTGGAAGGCTTATCTGCAGTTTCTTACCAACTGTGGGGCCTTGCTCATTCCCCCTCTCGCGTGTTGTGGGAAGTTTCAGGGATTGGAGAGCTCCTAGGATGTGTCAGACTAGACCTCGGAGCTGGCTATCTTAGTAAGCAGTTAAGTTTCAATTTTGGTTTATGTGCTGCCGACGCGAGTACAGCAATTAAGTTTCTTATGTTTGGTTTTGGTTTTGGTATGGTTTTTCTTTTCGTCAGTCTTCCTTCATTTCTTCTTAATATTATTTTTTGTCAGGCTTGGAATTTGCCTTATTGGTGTGGCAAGCCCTCTTTTGGACAGAGCACTATTGGTTCGAGCTGTTCCTGATCCCTTTTACTGACAGGGAGAGCCTGAGGTCCTAGTGGGCCTTGAAGTAGGATCCTTCTATTTCTCTATGCATGTCTGAATCTTTTTTTATTTAAGAGAGGGATCTTGCTATGTTGCCCAGGATGGAATGCAGTGGCTATTCACAGGCACCATCACCGCACACTGCAGCCTGGCATTCCTGGGCTCAGGCAGTCCTCCTGCATCAACCTCTGGAGTAGCTGGAACAACCTCATGCCTGACTTGTCTGTGGCAGTTCTGAGGGATTTCAGTTACAGTCATGTGTCTCTTAATGATGCGGGTATGTTCTAAGAAATGCATCCTTGGGCAGTTTCATCATCGTGTGATGAGTGTACTTACAGAAATCTAGATGATATAGCCTACTGCACACCTAAGGCTTTATGATGTATCCTATTGCTCTTGAGCTACAAACCTGTACAGCCTGTTACTGTGCTGAATACTGAATTATAACATAATGATAAGTATTTGTGTATTTAAACATAGAAAAGGGGCCGAATGTGGTGGCTCATGCCTGTAATCCCAGCACTTCGGGAGGCTGAGGCAGGAGGATTGCCTGAGGCCAGGAGTTTGAGACCAGCCTGGGCAACATAGTGAGAGACCCTGTCGGTCATCTCCACAAGACATATGTCAATGGAAAAAAGCCAAACTCTGCAAAATAATTTAAGGAGGCCGGGCGTGGTGGCTCACGCCTGTAATCCCAGCACTCTGGGAGGCCGAAGCGGGAGGATCGCTCAAGGTCAGGAGTTCGAGACCAGCCTGAGCACGAGCAAGACCCCGTCTCCACTAAAAGTAGAAAGAAAGTAGCCGGACAACTAAAAATAGATAGAAAAAATTAGCCGGGCATGGTGGTGCATGCCTGTAGTTCCAGCTACTCAGGAGGCTGAGGCAGGAAGATTGCTCGAGCCCAGGAATTCAAAGTTGCAGTGAGCTTTGATGACACCACTGCGCTCCAGCCTGGGCAACAGAATAAGACCCTATCTCTTAAGAAAAAAGAAAAATAAACGTAGAAAAGGTACAGTAAAAATACCATATGATAGTCTTTATTTTTTTGAGACAGAGTCTCACTGTGTTGCCCTGGCTAGAGTGAGTGCCGTGGCATCATCCTAGCTCACAGCAACCTCAAATTCCTGGGCTCAAGCAATCCTTCTGCCTCAGCCTCCCGAGTAGCTGGGACTACAGGCATGTGCCACCATGCCCGGCTAATTTTTTCTATATATTTTTAGTTGTCCGATTAATTTCTTTGTATTTTTAGTAGAGACGGGGGTCTCTTGCTCTTGCTCAGGCTGGTCTTGAACTCCTGAGCTCAAACAATCCACCTGCCTCGGCCTCCCAGAGTGCTAGGATTACAGGCGTGAGCCACCGCGCCCGGCCCCATATGATAGTCTTATGCGACCACCGTCTGACACTGACTGAAACACTGTTATGAGCACATGACTAGATTGCCTTTCTCACACCTGGAATTCTGTGTAGGTGGCCAGTACAGCAGGATCCCAGGCCTGAGACTGACCTGTGGGTTTTTAGGGTGGCTACCAACTGCCACTGTCTTTCAGGTTATCCTTGACACAGAAGAAGGACTTGCCCAATAGGATCATATTGCTTTCCAGGCCTCAGCATAGATTCTGACTCCAGAGAGAGCATATTTCTCCAACTTTTCCAAATATATGAAGTGAGTTTTTAGCCCTTTTTATCACCGTACTCCTGTATCAGAATGATTTTGTTAGATTAAAATTTGGGGGACATTAAAATGGAAGACTCATGCCTGAAATTTGCCAGCCCCTCATGCTTTGTAGTTAGAAAAGGAGACCCCCACCCCAAGTGTTGGAGAACGTATGAAAGGGTGGGGTGTGTTATAGTACGGAGTACGAGAAATGACCACTTAAAGAGTGAATTGAGCCAAATTATGAGTCTTTATTAGCTGGCCAGCGACCACCCCTGCCCTGTCAGAGTACAGGTACAAAGAATGGCAGCTAGCCGGAAAGAAAAGGGGGAATTTATACAGTCTTAGTTGATTACGTTACATATAGGGAGAGAAAACAGGCCATAGTACTGCAAAAGAGGATGCAGATAACATCAGAACGTCCTTTTGTCCATTAACTAGGGGGCCTGGGAGCAGCCTCAGACCACCTGCTCAGCCTAACCGGCTCTTTTTCGCATTGATAACAATCATCAAGCAAGCCTGTTTACAGAAGCAGAAAGCGGAGTTACCAACAGCACAAAATACATGAGCACATTTTTCCTAAATGAAGCAATGGCACTAAATTTTAACTTTGGAAAGCCCTAGAGGCGGAACAATAAAGGCAATTTATGTTAAGGTCAGCGCGTGATTTTTTAGTTAAATGTTAACCCACAAATCCCAATACATTTCTAACATTATAACTTCTTATATTTGGGGGCCCACTACAGGGTGGGGTGGGGTTCAACTCCACCCTTGATATGAAAGTGTAATAGAGAACAGATTCCCAGGATATCATCTAAAAGAGGAAAACAGGAAACATAGACCAGGCTTTAACTATCCATTGTCAGTATTTCTGTGGTGATTAGCAAAAAAACCTTTATGTGAGAAGCCCTTTTAGGTTAGCTTGGACAAGAAGGAAGTGGAGAGCTGGGGAGAGGGAATATAATTGACTAGGGAGGCTCTAGCCATAAGAAGGAAGCAAACTGAGTATCCCGACCCAGCGGGCAGTAGCCAAGGGGTGGGAACAAAGGAGTGCGGCTAGTTTTACTGGGGCCATGAGATTGGGGTGTTGGTGTGGTATCACAGATCTGGGGAGGGGCCGGGGGACTGGGAGTCAAAGATCAGCTGATCTCTACTCTGTTTCCTTCTGTCAACAGAACACAAACTCCGTAAAATAATTTAAAGAGGTTTATTCTGAGCCAAATTTGAGGACTGTGGCCCAGAGCCACGCCCAAGAAGCCTTGAGCAAGTGGACTGACTGTGGGTGGGCTACAGTTTGGTTTTATACAGTTCAGGGAGACAGGAATTAAAGATAAAGTCACAAATCAATACATGGAAGGCATTTATTGGTTTGGCCCCAAAAGGTAGGACATCTCAAAGCGGGGGCTTATAAGTCATAGGTGGGTTTAGGGATTCTTTTTTTTTTTTTTTTTTGAGACAGAGTCTCACTGTGTTGCCCAGGCTAGAGGTTTAGGGATTCTTTAGTTGACAATTAGCTGAGTTAGGCTTTGTCCAAAAGACTAGGAATCAGTAGAAAGGAATGGTTGAGTTAAGATGAGTGTCTTCTAACTTTTATGTGATGCTATACTGAAATCAGGTTGGGTAGTAAACCACATCATAAAAACCTATTTACTGAGATTTTATCATTTGTAGGCAGGACTCACCAGGCCCCCTTAGAAAGGAATTTTTTGGGCAAAGAAAAAGATCAGTCCTCACTTCTGAAACACTTACCACTATCTCTCGACTCTGGGAACCAGTGCCCTTGCCCCGGCTGTAGAGGCTCTCCTGCTCTCTGTCCAGGATTCCAGAGAGGAAAATTCCAAGCTTTTGTGTGTAGTAAGGTCTTCTGGATTACTGACTAGTACACAGTGGTTTGAAGATTTCCTTCTGCCACCCAATAGTTTTCAGGTGAAGAGCTAGAGTTTACCCTAGGCCTTTGGGAACGCTTTCATTTTAGTAGGGTGGCCATATGTTCTCATTTGTCTGGGGACAATTCCAGTTAAGACCTGATGTCCCAGTGTAATTATTAATACCACTCCCTTTCATTCTCAGAAGCGTCCCCATTGGAACATTAAATCATGTGGTCCCTGGAATTCTAGGACAGATCTCATTTGCCCCCGGTATCAGTTCCTACTCCCTGGGTTCCCTCCCCAGTCGTTCTCTCTCCGGCTTAACCAAACTAACTTGCCTGCCGGCCCCCTCCACTGTGCAGCCCAGGAATACCTTTTTACCACAGGTTGCTCGTGTCGTTGGCTTCTGTCATTACTATGGCCACTGATACTACGTGAGGATGGAGACTGTTCATTGCCGTATGCTTTAACTGTATCCTGCCCAGAGGAATGCTGAAAACTGTTTGAAACTGTCAACCCAAATAAATGACTGAGGCGAAAATCTCATTCAGTGGAGGTTTATTAAGCCAAGATTTTGAGGACGTGACAACACGAACTGCAGATAAGCTGTGGCTGTTTTTCGAAGGGCAGGTTGGAATCTTCAGCATTTTAAAGGCATACAGAGAGAAGGAAAAAGGCAAAAAGCAGGCAGGGTGGGGAGGGGGTGACCTGGGCGGGGCGGTGCTGTGTACTGATGAGGGAGTGGTGACATTCTTGTGAGGCCCAAGGGAGTGAAGGAAACACCAATTATGTAGATGTCCCTGAGCAGGTGACAGAATGTCTGATTCTGTCTTGTCTCTAGTTCTGTTATTGTAAGAAACTTGTAATTCATTTTTCGTGTGGAATCTAACAGGCTTTAGTTTTAGGTGCTAGACATAAACATAATTTGCATGTCCTTGCCTATGGGAGGTTACCAAGAAATTTCCTTAACAAATGATCTGTGGGACCTGTTTTTCACAGATGCTAGAGGCTTTTACCCTCTTTTGCATAAGGAGGTAGGGGGTGGCCCCGAAACTTTGATTTTCTTTGACGAAACCCAGTTGTAAGCACCCTAAAGAAGATGGAGAATTGAGTGGGCTGTCCTGTGCAACTGCGGGTTCTTATCACTTTAAATTGTTTTCTTGCCTGTGACTATAATGGAAAAAAAAAAACAGGGCAGCTTCAGGGTAGATGTGGGTTGTTAGGCCAGCCCAGGGTCTTCAAATAAGCTGAGTTAAGGTACAGTCATGTGGTGCATAACATCGTTCCAGTCAACAACCGACTGCGTGTGCAACGGTGATCCCGTAAGATTATAATGGAGCTGAAAAATTCCTATTGCCTAGTGAAGTCCTAGTTGTCATAACGTCATAACAAAATTGCTTTATTTTTTTATGAATGTGGTGAAGCCTAAGGGTACAGTGTTTATAAGTCTACAAGGCTTTCCCATTCGCTCACCACTCACTCACTGTCCCAGAGCAACTTCCAGTCCTGCAAGCTCCTTTCATGCCAAGTGCCCTACACAAATGTACCATCTCTTACCTTTTACACTGTATTTATACTGTGTCTTTTCTACATTTAGATATACCAATACTGACCACTGTGTTTCAGCTGCCTACGGTATTCAGTACAGTAACGCGCTGTACAGGTTTGCAGCCCAGGACCGGCGGACCGCCAGACCTTCTAGCCTAGGTGTGTATGTGGTAGGCCGTACCACCTAGGTTTGTGGAAGTGCGCTCTGGTTCTGCACAACGCCACATTTCTCGGAACTCAGCCGTGACTGTATTCCAGAGCGGCCACCCTCTGCAGCGAGCCCTAGCCCCTTTGATTCCCCGCTGCTTCACTCAGGTTTACCATTCCTGCCTGGTGCCTGAGACATCCGAGTCTGTGGACTCATCTCTAAATTCCCTTCCTGCTTTTGCTACCTGTCGTTCACACTGGAGTGGGATGGAGAAGCCTGGAAGGGAAGCCAGCAGCCTCTCAGGCTGGCCGTACACAGCAGTCACCACAGGTAAGACAGGCCTGGCCCTCAGGCTCGAATCATCACATTTGAAAAAAATTTCAGTGATAATAGTGTTAACTAAAAAAAAAAAAAATTAACACAGTTATGCTTTGGAAAAAGGAGAGCTTTATTCCTCATAAAGGGTAGCAGCCTATTGGACGGCCGTTCCAATAGGTCGGGAAGCAGAGCGCTGGCCACAAGCCAGGCACACTGGCTTCAGAAAAGAGACAAAAGGGAATGGGAGCGAGGTAGTCAAATATACATATTTAACAAGCTATAGGAGGAGTCATGAATATTTATGAAGGGAAATCATGCTGTAATTGTGTTTTACCTCTTCCATCCATCATGACTGGGAGCCCAGTTTTAAGGTATTTCTGGGGTCCCCTTGGCCAAGAGGTGTCCATGCAGTTAGCAGAGGGCTTAGGATTTTATTTTTATTAAATAGCTCACAATAGCTAACCTTTACTAAGAAACTCCCAGCCACCAGGCACTATTTTTTTTTTTTTTTTT
>NW_012151807.1:389425-389950 GCF_000956105.1 Propithecus coquereli
GGCCGTGTCCGGACCTATTGACCTCTGGCGCCAAGGAGAGCACGCCCAGTTTCGCTGACTCTGGGCTTAAGCCAATTTGCCCAGGGACAGTCCCTACACTCACCGTTCCCTGCGGCCCAGAGGACTCCCACTGGCGAGAGTCTACAGGAAGGCGCGTGAGAGAGCGTTGGGAAACACGCGGATTCTCCACGTCTGAGCGCTGATGCCAAAGAGAAACTCCACACCTGCAGGAGTCGGGCGCGTCTCTGCATTGCTGGGACTGCGTGTGCAGGAGCGTGCAGAACGTGGCAAAGCCTCGGCCCTAGTTCCCAGCCGACGGCACATGGGAGGCGCCTCCTGAGCCCGGAGAGTGTGCAGATGGCCCCGGGGTCGGCCGCTCGTCAGTGCACTCGCAGCAGGAGAAGCTCCCTGGACGTAGCCAGGGTGGAAGGTCCTTCCAAGACGGCGAGGCCCTGTCCTCCCATCAAAGAGCACGCGTGGGCAAGGAGCCCTGAGAGGTGCTCTCTGGGAAGGCCACTTTTACTG
>NW_012151807.1:390000-398095 GCF_000956105.1 Propithecus coquereli
AATTGGAAAGTTGCTTTGTGTGGGAAATACTCCCCCATATCTGTGTCAGAAATGAAGTGTTTTAGAAGTATTGGATGTCATGAGTGAGCATATAGAACAAAACTGTTTTTCCTATATGGGTTTCGGAAGAGGTCGGACAATGTTCTGAAGGGCTAAGAAAGAGTAGCCCTCCTGCTTGGCCTCGCACATATGCTCACCTGTTACATGCAGCCTGACGTGCTGTTTCACTCCAGATATAAATCTCCAAGATCCTGTAAATCTATAATTATTTCAAAATAAAAAGCTTAAAAAAGCCTCCAAGATGCGGATCCACCAGTAAAAAGATATTGTAAAGACATTCTTGGTCATCAAGAGCAAATAGATGAAACAAGAATGGCAGAATGTTTATGACTACAGTTTATTCTTTCTACTTTATGAATCTTTGACATTTTTCAAGAAAAATTTTTCAAAGTTTTTAAAAATTGAAAAATATCTATGTGAATAAGTCCTACAATTCAATGACAAACAATCCAGTTAAAAATGACCAAAGGACTTGAATAGATTTTTATCCACAGAAGATATATAAAAAACCAATAAGAACATGAAAATATGTTCAACATCACTAATCATTAGGGAAATGTAAATCAAAACCACAATGAGATACCAGTGCACACCCATTAGGATGGCCCCATTATTAAACAAAAAACAAAACAAAGACCCAGAAAATAACAATTGTTGGTGAGGATGTAGGTTGGAACATGCACGCATTGCCAGTAATGCACGGCGGGACTGTGAAATGGTATAGTTTCTGAGAACCTAGGAATAAAAACAAAAAAACCAGGGTGCATTTGCTATTCTGTCACTTACGGCAATCAATGCAGAAGACTTCTGTGATCTCTGCTCTCCGAGAAGTATGCGGGGATTTCTCCCCACCAGCAGCTAATTGGTCATTTTTGCAGGAACACCAGCTGGGTGTCCTCTGATTCGCTTTCAACACTCTCTACCTGGAGATAGCATCAGATCCCACAGGTCGAGGGCTCAGTGCCGCAAGCCCCACTTCTGAGGCACATTGCAAGCCCGGGGTTGTTTTACCTGTGCTTCTGACCTGCGGGTTATAAACTGGGGTTTCCATGACCCCCTCTTTGAGTTCTGTTAATTCGCTGAGAGGCTCACAGAAAGCAGGGAAACACTTCCTTACATTTATCAGTTTATTATGTCGACCTAAAGAAAGAAACTGAGGCAAAATTAATATAGGTAGCTTGGGCCAAGGTTGAGTACTAGAGCCCAGCAAATACTGGGAAGTGCTCTGGAGAATGAGGGAGAGGCTCAAGTTTTTACAGAAGAAAAAAGGATGAATCAGGACAGGCAGGGAGGATTATGAACGCTGTTTGTCAGAGATTCTCCTTGGTTTACAGAAATAACATTGACTAGTGATTGGCTATACACTGTTGAACTGCAGGGCATGAGTTATGGTGTCTAGTGTGTGGGATTATTAGGTTAATTTATAGCTATTGGTGGCAACACTCAGTCTAGGGTCCACATAGCTGTTGGCTTCAAAATTATTACTTAGCTCGAGTTGGGGTGGGATACGATGTGAATGTGGTCTCGATTTTTTTTTTTTTTTTGGAGACAGGGTCTTGCTTTGTCAGCCATGCTGGAGTACAATGCTGTGATCATAGCTCACAGCGGCCTCAAATTCCTGGGTAATCCTCTTGCCTCAGCTTTCAAAGTATCTGGGACTACAGGTGCCCGCCACCATGCCCAGCTAAATTTTTAATTTTTTTGTAGAGATGGGATCTCACTAAGTTGGTCAGGCTGGTATTCAACTCTTGGCTTCAAGCAATCCTCGCACCTTAGCCTCTCACCATGTTGTGATTACAGGTATGAACCACTGTGCCCGGCCATTTGCAACAGCTTACAAACAAAGGTTACGGCTGACTCGGGTCCCATAATCACATTCCCTTAAGGCTCAAAGTATTTTGAAGTTCCAGCGGCTTAGATTTCAAATTACTTATTTTCAAACCTTGTTTTCTCTGTTGGTCTTAAGCTACCAGGGGAAAACCTGATTGAAACCTCCACGTAAATCCCTGCAGAAGGCCTGCTCCTCTGCCCTGGGTCAGCCGTTGCGCAGACGAGGCCCAGGCCCAAGCCGTGGCCCTGCCGCGGTGGCCCTGCCGCGGGGAAGACACCAAGGGCCTCTGCGCTCACGGCCACTCCCCTTCAGCTCTTTCCGGCTTTCTCGACTCTTTCCCTCCGGGGCTGACTCCATCTTACACAGCAGATGTCCCCCTTCTTAGTCCCCAGTGTGTCGCACTGTCCTCTGTTCCCTCCCTCTTGTCCCCTATGCGGCACCGGGCACCAGCACGCTTGTCCGTCTCCGCCTGCCAGCGCTGTGGCTTCCGCTTCTGGCCCCGTCCTTCCCCGTTCTATGTAGGGTTGTGACGGTAAGTGGCGCTCAGTGCTGTTCTCTTTCTGTTGTACTTGGTTATTCTGATCTTTTCAGGTGACTCTTGCTCAGAGTGGGGATCAGGTCATGTTGTGCTTTATTTGCCAGGTGGTGAGAGCAGAACTGAGAAAGCCGGATCGACCCTGAAGCAGGGCGTTTCTGAGGACGCTGAGTATCTAGGGAAAACGGGAGAATTCCCGAAGGCTGGGCTCCAGAGATCCAATTTTGTAGAATCTCATGAATCCCAAGAAAACACAAGCGATCTTAGAAGGAAAGGATCCTTCAGCTACGGTGAGTGCAGCAGCAGCAGGTCCCCAACCTTTTTGGCACCAGGGATCAGCTTCATGGAAGACAGCTTTTCCCCCAGGGCTGTAAATGCAGATGAAGCTCCATTCACTCGCCTCCTGCTGTGTCCCCCGCCCCCGCCCAGTTCCTGAATTTCATGAAGACAATTTTTCCACGGGACAGGGGTGGGGAGTGAGGGCACGGAGCTCTGTGGCCTGGTCCCTAACAGGCTACGGACGGGTACCGGTCCTCGGTGCAGGGGTTGGGGACGGCAGCGGTAAGGGATCTACTGGAAGCCACTCCTTAGTGCTTGTCAGAAAATCCACACTGGAGAGAGAGGTTCTCTCTCACTGTCGCGGCCCGGATTGCAGAACGGGGGATGGACACAGAAAGAAACACACAGACACACACAAGGACATACAAGACTGCAGTAGTCAATTCTACCAGTCGCTTTATTCTTATACTTTTCTCTGTCCGGCAGCTACTTCCTGGCACGTGACTACCTTGGGCGCCCTGAGGAAAATACATTTTCATTCCTTCCTGACGATTGCTTAAGGGAAGCAGACGTTTGCATCTTAACTTCTTGTATCTTAACTTCTTTATCTCATTACCGTATGCAGGACAATGAGATGCCTTGGCTTGTTTGCAAGACCCCAGGCGCTTGGTTATCTGTCATAAAGCTATCTGTCATGAGGAATAGTTCTGTTTGGTCCAACAGGCCGGCCCGGGACCTATTGACCTCTGGCGCCAAGGAGAGCACGCCCAGTTTCGCTGACTCTGGGCTTAAGCCAATTTGCCCAGGGACGGTCCCTACACTCACCGTTCCCTTCGGCCCAGAGGACTCCCACTGGCGAGAGTCTACAGGAAGGCGTGTGAGAGAGCGTTGGGAAACACGCGGATTCTCCACGTCTGAGCGCTGATGCCAAAGAGAAACTCCACACCTGCAGGAGTCGGGCGCGTCTCTGCATTGCTGGGACTGCGTGTGCAGGAGCGTGCAGAACGTGGCAAAGCCTCGGCCCTAGTTCCCAGCCGACGGCACGTGGGAGGCGCCTCCTGAGCACGGCGAGTGTGCAGGTGGCCCCAGGGTCGGCCGCTCGTCAGTGCACTCACAGCAGGAGAAGCTCCCTGGACGTAGCCAGGGTGGAAAGTCCTTCCAAGACGGCGAGGCCCTGTCCTCCCATCAAAGAGCACGCGTGGGCAAGGAGCCCTGAGAGGTGCTCTCTGGGAAGGCCACTTTTACTGTTAATCAAGCAGTCCGAGCTGGAGCGAGGCTGTGTAGGATATGAGGGATGCAGGGACGATTTCAGAGACAGGGCCCACCTCCCGACACACCTGGGAGCTCACAGCCCAGCAAGCCGTGTAGTGCGGCAGATGTGGAAGAGCTTCTTTACGCGTCCTGCTAACGGCACCGTACGTGCAGAACTCGCGCTGGAGGGAAGCGGTGAGTGTGCTGAACGTGGCAGAGCCTCTAGGGAAAGCTCCCAAACCTTGGCCATCAGTGCATTCACACTGGGGACAAGCTTTTGTCGGGTGGCGAATACGGGACAGCCTTCAGGGAACAGTCTCAGTCATTGCCCATCGGAGCACTCATACTAGGAAGAAGCCTTAAGAATGCCAGAGGTGGGGAAAAGCCTTCGGCCACAGCTGGAATCTCAGGGCCCATCAGAGTCCACACAGGAGAGAAGCGTGGGAGTAGACAAGCGTGGGAAGGGCTCGACGAGGAATACAAACCTTGCTGATCACCGAAGACTTTGTTCTGGGGAGAGGCATCGAAGAAAGGTTATTAATAATCATGGAGACCCTCATTAACATAGAATTCGCACATTTTCAAATTCCACAAGTAAAATGAGTAGGGAAACAGAAAAAGATCACACCTTACTCTACCCCAGAAGAGGATAGAATAGGAGAGAGTTTGTGCAAGCCAACCAAGGAGAAGAGGCTTCACTTGTAGCTAACTCATTCCAGAGCCGGGCTGGCAGGCTGTTTCCGAAAAGGGCCAGGAGGAAAGAGTGGCACGTTAGGCCGTGTGGGCCACGCGGTCTCTGCTGGGGCTGTTCCGTGCTGCTGGGAGTACAGGAGCAGCCGCAGACCACACGTACGCGAATGAACGCTCTGGCTCCCAGGAAAGCTTTCTTTACAAAACACGGAGCCGGTCAGATCTGGCGCACGGCTTGTGCTTTGCCACCCCCTGTTCTAGAGGTTCAGGGGAGGAGTCACACTAGATTGGGCTCCTGCCGAGAAGTCTCAGGAGAGCAAGGTCAGGGCAGCAGACCCTTCGGGGCTGCCCACCCTCAACAGAGGGTCTGGGAGGAGAGGCATGGAAGGCCCACAGACCCACAGGTACTTAAGGATTAGCACCCGGTCACTCAAAAGCCACAGAGCTTCTCTGAGAAGAGCCAGACGATGTATCTGCATGCGCTTCGGAGGCGAATGCGGTAAGTGCATTTAAAACGGTGATTTATATGAAAAGATTCGCTCTTTTGCCAAATAGTTGTTGAGCCCCTGCTCTGTGCCAGCTTCCTGCCAGAGGTACATTCGGGGGCGTACATGGTGTTTAGAGCCGTGAGACTGGGTGACTTCGCCAAGGGGATTCATGACAGTATAACTGGGGGCCCCCAACATTTAGGAGTCGGGGAAGCGAGGGAGGAATGTGGAAGACTGTGGCAGCATCCCGTGACACAGCAGTGTGGAGTCGGGAGGGCAGTGAAGCAAGTGTCCTAAGGATGGGACAACCACCCTCCAAGCGCCGCCAGCGGTGGGTGGGCACAGCCCTGGGCACTCACCACTGGGTGTGTCGAGGTTGCTGCGTTGGCTCCTGCGGCCGCTATAACAACTTACCACAAATGGGTGGCTTGAAACAGCAGGACCTTATTCTCTCCTGGCTCTGGAGGTTGGAAGTCCGAGACCGAGCTGTTGGCAGGGCCATCGTTCAAACGCTCGAGGGAAGAATCCTTTGCCTCTTCCAACTTCTGGTGGCTCCAGGTGTTCCCTGGTTGGTGGCTGTGAAACTCCATTCTCTGCCTCCATCTTCACATGGCCTTTTCTTCTGTCCTTCCTCTGTATGTCTCTTCTGACACTTGTCACCAGATTTAGGGCTCACTCAGATAACCCAGGATCGCAACTTGGGATCTCTAGACACCCTTTTCCCAAAGCAGTCACGTTCCTCGGTTCCAGGAGTTAGGAAGTGTGCATATCTTCGGGAAGGGGAGCCATTCACACCCGCTGGAGGTGGTGTCAGGGGAGCACATCCAGCGGGTTCTGGAGAGAATGGGGGCGGAGGGATGCAGACCCCCAGCGCGTCTAGAGGCGGGGGTCAGACTGCGTCATGCCTGCCCGATGCAGGCCAGGATCCTGCCCAACTCTAGCACCCCCAGCCCCAGAAAGCAGCGGCTGGAGGACGGAGAGGACTTACATCGCAACACTCCTGTTACATAGCTCTTATGATGGTCTTTCTGGAATCAGCCGTTGCTGCAGGGATTCTAGGTGCTTAAAGGCCACACGAGCTTGGCTGGGAGTAGGGTGGGGATAGCACACCAAGGCCAGCGGGCAGGGGGTAAGAGAGAACAACCTTGCAGTGGCCCGAGCTGCCCTCTGCCCCCCGACTCCGCACATCTAGGGGGACTGCCGGCTGCTGCATGCCCAGGCCTGTTCCATAGCTGCCTGTTCCGTACAGCTGCACTGACGACGCGCAGAAACTGGGTTACCTTCAGTGCCGAGGCAGTTCTCCATAAAACACAAATCCTGTGCCCGCTCTACAGCCACCCCCACTTTTTTCCACGAGAAACTTGTCCTCATGTAGGTAAACCCAATCCATGTCCCAAGCTTCTGGGGAAAAGGAGACGCAGTCTTCCAGCTGCAGGCAGGGCACCCACGTTAGGCTCGACATCAAGGCTGCTGCCCAGATCCCCTGTGGGAAAGCCCACCCCTGCTCTTTGGCATAGGATTTCTCGAGCAGGAACACAAATCGGTGATGTGCTTCAGGGAGTGGTGAGTCAAGGTAATCTCAGCCTTTAACAAAAGAGAACTAAAAGGAAGGAGGCTTTGGCCAGAATAGGATGAAATTACTTATTGGAAAGGGATAGTACCTGGAGGAAAATGTTGGTGGGGAGAAAGAGGATGTATTTCAAGACTTAGTTTACATATTACTTTTTAATTTTTTTTTTTTTTTTTTTGAGACAGAGTCTCACTGTGTTGCCTGAGCTAGAGTGCCATGGCGTCAGCCTAGCTCACAGCAACCTCAAACTCCTGGGCTCAAGAGATCCTCCTGCCTCAGCCTCCCAGGTAGCTGGGACTACAGGCATGCGCCACCATGCTCGGCTAATTTTTTCTATATATTTTTAGTTGTCCAATTAATTTCTTTCTATTTTTAGTAGAGACGGGGTCTCTCGCTCTTGCTCACGCTGGTCTTGAACTCCTGAGCTCAAACAATCCACCTGCCTCGGCCTCCCAGAGTGCTGGGATTACAGGTGTGAGCCACCGCGCCCGGCCGACTTTTTAATTTTTTTTTACTGAAAGAATTTGTTTTAAATTTGAGAGAAGGGTGTCACTATGTTGCCCAAGCTGGTCTTGAACTCCTGGGATCAAGTGATCCACTGGCACACGCCACCACATCTGGCTTACGCACAACTTTTTCAAAAAGTCTTTCCTTGATACACTCACCCCTAAAGAAGTTGGGGGTTGGGTCCCCTGTTTTTCCATCTCCCTTGTCCAGTGTCCATCATCGCCCTACGAGGGCAGCTCCACGCAGCAAGGCCAGTGCATGGCTGACACTGGATGAACTGGAGGGGAAGCGTGGGGAGAAATAATCAGCTGTCGTCTGCAGCTTGGGCCTAACTCCCTTGGAAAGGGCTTTGCCCTGAATGGTTGCTATCCGATGTCCTTCTCTGCTCCTGCCCTCAGAGCACTGCGGATGCCACCTGCAGGGGCTGTTCAGCAGCCCCACCCCACGCATAACACTATGGTGGGCATGGAGAAGGCTGACCTTCAGGTGCCCTCCGGGAGTCACTGAGGATGGAGTGAGTGCCACCCTTCCTCCCTCCCTGTGATTGCTACCTGGCAGTGTGCCACCCCCAACACCAGCATGGGCCCGTCCATCCCAGCCCCTCCTGTCCTGCCACCAGGTGGAGGTGCTGCAGCCCATCTGATGGAAGCAAACAGCTTTGCTGACCCATCGCGCACAGGCCTTTCTCTAGGCATAGGGTGGGCCGGGTGCTCAGCTGGTTCTGAGGTTTGTCTTTGGAGATGGGATTACTGGAGAGGCTCGTTTTCTTTTTTTTTTTTTTTTTGAGACACAGTCTCGCTCTGTTGCCCGGGCTAGAGTGCCGTGGCTTCAGCCTAGCTCACAGCAACCTCAATCTCCTGGGCTCAAGCGATCCTTCTGCCTCA
>NW_012151807.1:398575-407209 GCF_000956105.1 Propithecus coquereli
ACTGCAGCCTCAAACTCCTGGGCTCAAGTGATCCTCCTGCCTCAGCCTCCTGGGAAGCTGGAACTACTAGGCGAGTGCCACCACGCTTGGATAATTTTTCTATTTTTAGTAGAGATGGGATCTCACTCTTGCTCAGGCTGGTTTTGAACTCCTGAGCTCAAGCAATTCTCCCACCTTGGCCTCCTAGAGTGCTAGGATTACAGGTGTGAGCCACCGTGCCCGGCCTGAAATTTGACACATTAAAAAAAAAAGTCCACATGGTTTGAAAAACACAGATTAAAAATTTTTTACCCTATTTCTGGTCAAAGGTTGCAGAAAAATAGTCTCTATCTAATCAAATAGTCAGTCTTCTTTACAGATTAAAGCCGGGTTCTAACGGGATTGCTGGAAAGAGTGTATAATCTTTGAATATTTGAGAAGTGTATGTTTCATTGCCTACTGGGTATTGATTCAAAAGTTTTTTCTAAGTGGTGTTTATTTGCTAGTTATGAAGGGAAGGGAATGTC
Source organism: Propithecus coquereli (assembly GCF_000956105.1). Lineage (NCBI taxonomy): Eukaryota > Metazoa > Chordata > Mammalia > Primates > Indriidae > Propithecus > Propithecus coquereli. Next base: position 399,082 of record NW_012151807.1, read on the forward strand.
CCATAGCCAGTCACTTGGGGACTTGTTTCCAGAAGTGGAGTCCGGGAAATGACCACATCTGTGAGGAGTGGACTTGTCCAGGTGTGATGCCCCTGCCAGCGTGACCTGGACGTGATGCTCCAGTACCCTGCCACCCTCCCAACACAGGATACTAAATATGTAATCAGAAAATAAAAACAATCAACATGCTGTATTCTAAGTAAAACAAACAAAAAAAGAAACGAAAAACAAGAACGCTTCCTATTTACAGACAATTTAAAGGAGGGAAACCACTGAAATACAAACGGACTTTTTCTAAAAGTAAACTTTGCTTCATCCTTCGAATTTCTTTGATCCTGAAAATTTGTTGGTAATTTCCACGGTTAGATCCTTTTTAGAGGTCCCCACCTCTTACCTGCTGCTTGATATGACTTTTCCAAGGGGGTGGGATCAAGGACATCATAGGACTAGCCTGAGCTTTTTGAAAGCGGGGACCGTCTCAGTGATCTGGTATCTGCAGCGCTGGGTGTGAGTGGATGACTGATGAGGATGGAATGCGTGACGCCTGCTGTGCTCTCCTGTGGCCGTCAAGCAGCCAGCCAGGCGCCCACCCCTGGGAGGAGGTAGGGTCCGCAGTCTGCCCTGCCCCTTCCTCGGAGCCGGGCCCAGGGAGGGGGTTACAGCGGGGCAGCGCCCCCAACACGGAGGGCAGATGGCTCGAGCACCCCAGTGTGAGAACAGTGGGGCATGCCGGCGTGGGGGGGTGGAAAGCACGCGAGTGTGCCTCTACCCCATGGCCAAGGAACAGGGCGCAGGGAAGAAGGGGAGGAACGTCATGGCCTGGCAGGAGAGTGGCTCGGACCTGCCAGGGATAGCAGGGAAGGCGAGAAGGGCTTGCAACGTTGGGAGGACAGGCAGGAAAAAGGTCTCCTTTCCTCAGAGGAAAAGGAAGGAGACAGAGCCTAGTTTTAAAAACAAACTGTCACCCCCACCCTCTGAACCACAGGGCCCAGGAGGCAGACCCCCGGCAGGAGAGGGCGAGCTGGCGAGAAGCCCCGGGAGAAGCACATTATGGGCCTTGAAACCCTCTGAGGGTGAGAGAGAATATCCCTAACACCCAGGATTGCTAGACAGCCACACTGGCTTCTCCAAGCCACCGAAAATAGAAAGCAGGAAGTGAAATTAACAGCGCTGGGAAGGAGAAAGACACAAAGCCCTGTCTGCCACGCTGTCTTTCAAGCTGGAAAACAATAACCACGTTTTCTGAGCACAGTGCATTCCTCATGCTGAACTAAGCAATCTGAACTTACTTCATTCAGGCCTCATGTAACAACCCCACAAGGAGATGGATGTTACAATCTTACTTTATTGGTGAGGGAGTTCCCTCAGAGAAGCTAGGTCCCTTGCCCAAAGTCACATAGCTGAACGCAGTTCTAGCCGACTCAAAAGCGTACTAGCGTAATCACTATGTCAGTTGCTTTCAAACTGTTTTGACTAAGATTATAACCCAGCACACATACCCTAGAATTTATAACTGAAAGTGGCTCACCCTGTAATCCTAGCATTTTGGGAGGCCGAAGTGGGAGGATCACTTGAGGCCGGGAGTTCAAGACCAGCCTGGGCAATATAGCCAGATCTCATTTCTACAAAAAAATTTAAAAATTAGCTGGGCTTTGTGACACGTGCCTATTGTCCTAACTATTTGGGAGGATCAGACAGGAGAATAGCCTGAGCCCAGGAGTTCGAGGTTACAGTGAGCTATGATCACACCAGCCTGGGCGACAGAGTGAGACCCTGTCTCTAAAAAAAATAAAAATAATAAACAAAAAAACTATGGACAAAATTTAGCAGAGTTTATTTGAGCAAAGAATGGTTCATGAATTGGGCAGCACTCAAAACCAGGAGAGATTCAGAGAGCTCCACCCAGTAATAGTATGTATAGACAGAAAAAGGAAGCAACGTACAGAAACAGCTTGCCTGGCGACAGCCTGGTGTTTGCCTTATGGGGACATTGTCTGATCAGTTGGCAGCCTATGGTTGGTGAGACCCAGCTATTTGTTACAAGAGTATGCTCTTAGGTTAGGTTGCAGTTTGCTACATGCGGAGGCAGCTGAAGACCAAATTTAACACTACAGAGCGCTCTAATATTTCTACTCTATTCATTCTATTTTATTTAAAAAGAATGCTGGTCACAACCCACTAAGTTCATTTCAAATTCATTTTGGGACAGGACTCCCCAGTTGGAGAAATTCTCTGCTCTGCATCGCTGCCTCCCGCCATGGAGTACTGGGACCGACAAGAGGGTTTGCCAGGCTGCCTGGATTGCTGGGTACGAGGGTAATGAGCCCCCCGGATGAACAATGAGGACTGCAAGAGCATCTTCCGGACTCTCCTGTCCCGATGAATTGTATCCCAGCAGAGTGGGAGATCTTGCCCTGGAGACCTTTGAGGAAGTGCCACAAATGAAACTGGCAATGAATTATGAACAAATAATTAACAAGCAATTATAAAAGGGAACTCATGCATTCACAAGGAACGGCTCACACTGGGTTGATCCCTTTCCTGTTTGAAATACTTCTGCTGTACTGTAGATACGGCGCACCTGAATTTCAGCAAAGCATTGGACTAATTTCCTGAAAATAGCCCTGAGGATAACATGGAAGTGTGGGTGTGGTTAAGTGAATTTATTCTTGTTTGACTGTTGGTCCCAAGCAGGACTCAAAAGAGACAATCTTTCCTGAATCATGTCAGGGTTAAAAAAAAAAAGAGACAATCCAAAACAAGCAAATAAACACAACAGAAACAATCCCTGAAAGAGTGATATGTGACAAAAGCACTCACAAGTGTCAGTCATAATCTATGTCATGTATGTAATGACCTCTGTCTCCTCCACTAGGATGTGAACCCTCTGAGACTGAAGAATTTTTTCATTTGCCACCTTTGCATTTCCAGCACTTAGCCCAGGGCCAAGCTCCTCAATAAATCTTAGAGGAATGTTACCATCACTGAATCGGTATCTGCCTGGAAGTGGACTCCAGGGCCATGGTCCAGGGCCCTGGCTTTAGTCCTCTCGCGATCAGCTGTGTTTTACCCTCCCCTCCCCACTGTTAGGCGTTCTTACCAGCTACTTGGACGTGGAAATGGATGACATATTTATTAAAGTTTCAGGTGGCAAAAAACTGGGACAGCCAAAGCTCTGGATGACAGAATCCGGGTCCAAAAATAACTTTGCAGCCTGGAATGGTGGGCTGAACCGAGATGAAAAATAATAGAGACTTGTATTCCATCTTTTGGTCTAAAACCTAACTTCATAAGCACACGATGAGAGGCTATATGATTTAACAGCTCCATGTGAGGGACTTGGGGTTTTTATTGCAAGCTAAGGAAGGAAGCAGCAGCGTGGTGAGGTCGCCAGCACCGCAGACTTAGACTGTGAACATACAAGCTCCGTGAACGAGAGGGAGGCCAGCGTCCCTCTACTTTATGCAGGTCAAATGACACTGGAAGAACTGGCTTTGTCTGTCTGAACCACAACTATTAAGGAAGATATCAACAAACTGCAAACCTTCTAGAGGAGAACAATATGTTGAATTTGCCTGCATCAAAATTAAGGATTTCTGTTAAGTTAAGGGCACCATAAAGGTACTGGATGGGTAATAAAGTAGGAAAAGGTATAATATATAAAATTAACGAAGAATTAATTTCTAGAGCATTTAAGGAACACCTGCAGATCGACAAGAGAAAGGCAGGAAACCGGAAGAAAAAAGGACACAGGGATGAGTAGGCATTTCACAGAAGAGCAAACTTGAACAGCTACCAATGTAAGAAGAGATGCTGGGATTCACCGCTAATCAAAGAAATGCAAGTTAAAACAACAGGACTTCCTCTTTCTGGTAATAGCAGTATAACTCTCTCAAGCAACCCTCCTGCTGAAAACAGCTAAATAAGCTGAATAAAATGTTGAGAACATCATCTGTAAAGAACGGACAAAGGGGACAGCATCACTCTGTGGGCAACAGGAACCAAAGGAGGGAGGACCCCAGAGGCTGCTCTCTCCCCAAGGACCTTTGCCCACCAGGGATGGGTTGAACTTCCTTTTGATGGCCTCTTGGGATGAATGGGTCTATGTCACAGCCCACAGCTGCTCCAGGTGGGAAGTCTAACAGGACCTCCCCCTGTTCCCTACTAAGGTCAGGTTGAGGGTAAACTAGAAGTGGACCAACCTACCAGAATTGCAGCCTAGTTCTAAGTGCCTGGGCTATCCAAGGAACCCTAAGTCTCAACTTTGGACAGTCCAAGACTAATAGTGCTCCCAAGCTCCTTGCAGATGCAAATCTAAATTCTTTGCAGAGGAAAATACCTTCATCCTGGCCCTCAAATTATCCCTACAATAATTTTTCAAATATAATGACCAGCATACAGTCAAAAGATAACTAGGGACACAAGGAAATTAGGCTTCAGGCCACTGCCCTGCAAGTCCAATTTCTGTAGCTGCTGGACTCTAAATCCGACACCTGGGGGCAGGCAGGGATGGCACAGAGTGTGTGGCCGCCAACAGCTATGTGCTCCAGGATCCAGGGATTGCAGAAGTGGGTGAGAGTGTGGGTGCATGCGTGTGCCCCCAGAAGGCTGGAAAGTTCTCCCTGGCAGAGCTGCTCTGGTTTTGTGATAATATTCTAACTTTCAAAGAATGAACTTGAAGAAGGGCCACTTATTCTAATTTGTGTAAAGGTGCTCTGTGGCTTAGTGGCAGCCCTGTGTAAAGACTTTAAATATTGAAAGTATCTGATACAGACTAAAAAAACCCCTAAGTTTATTATTTTAAAGAAATAGATTGGCTATATCTATAGGAAATAGGAAACTAGAAAAAGTGATATTGGTAGATTATTTTTTTTTTTGAGACAGAGTCTCACTCTGTGGCTCTGGGTAGAGTGCAGTGGTGTCCTTGTATCCCTCCAACTGGAACTACAGGTGCATGTCACAACACCTGGCTAATTTTTCTATTTTCAGTAGAGACGGGGGTGTCTCACTCTTGCTCAGGCTGGTCTCGAACTCCTGAGCTCAAGTGATCCTCCTGCCTCGGCCTCCCAGAGTGCTAGGATTACAGGCATGAGCCACTGCGCCCGGCCCAGATTTTTTTAAAAAAACCAAATTGAGCTTCTAGAAACGATAAATGCAATAATTGAAATGAAAAACTCACGTCAGCAAGATAGGCACTTTACACCAATCAGAGAGACGGAAGTTAGAAAAGTGGGAAATCGCGGCACCCGCTGCAATGCAGGGAGCCAGAAAGCCCTGGGCAACACCTGGATACGCGTGCGCTCAGGAGAGGTCTCCGCGGTGCGGGGCGCACTCAGGCGCATGCGCACTGGCCTGGCATGCCCACCCTGCAGTCCGCTCAGAGAGGCCCTTGCGCCGGCTGATGCAGAGACGGCCTGAGCGCGAGTGGCCCAGGCTTGCGCGCGCCGCGGCAGTGGGCAGTGGTTTTATGAGGGCAGACGTGGAAAGCGTGTTGTCATTTGGAAAAATTCACGCTCTAGCATGTGGAAACTGAAAAAGGAAGAAAGCTTATCTTTGGAAGGCTCTGACTAAATGGGAAGCAAAGATGATTATGTGGAGGTGATTAAGAAATTGAATATTTTCAATTTTTTTTTTTTTTAATAGAGACAAAGGTTTGGTTACACTGCCGAGGCTGATTTCAAACTACTGGCCTCCAGAGTAGCTGGAACTACAGGCATGCACCACTGCGCCCAGCCAAGAAACTGAATTTTTAAAATATTTTACTTGTATTGCTGTTATGTATTTAAATCACTTAAAGTCCATACACATTTGTTATAGAAGAAAGAATCCAGGTTATATGACGTGGCTGTTTTGGAAAAATAAAAAATATACATATTACAGGTATATATATTTTTAGAGACAGTGTTACTCTGTCACCCCGGTTGAGTACAGTGGCCCAATCATAGCTTATTGTAACCTCAAATTCCTCGGCTCAAGTGATCCTCTTGCCTCAGCCTCCCAAGCAGCTGGGACTACAGGTGTGCACCACCACACCCTGCTAATTTTTTTATTTCTAATTTATAGAGACGAGGGTTTCACTATGCTGCCCAGGCTGGTCTTGAACCCCTGGCCTCAACCTATCCTATCGCCTGGATCTCCTAAAATACTGGGATTACGGGCATGAGCCACTGTGCCTGGCCTTAGAAAAATAAAATTCTTTTATTCATATAACGTCAGTATTGTTTTGTAATGGTGGTTGGTCTTCTCACAGAGTCTGGTAAAAATAAACTCACAGCCAAAATGCAAAACTCACCAATTAGTTGGAAAGAGTTAATTTCCCAGTGACTCCGATTATTTGCATCATCTATTTTCACTAAATACATTAACAAAATCATCTTTCCATGTTTGGATATACTTGCAAAGTTAATGATTAACTTTCGTTATTTAATGGTATTAAAAATGTTTTTCAATTCACATAATAAAATGTAGCCTAAAGCCAAGTCTGAGATGTGAAGATCATATATTAAATCTATATCAAATAACAAGCACTCACTTTTTGTGGAAAGTTGATTAAATTAGGAGACCTAGACTAGCACTTATATATATTCATTCATACCATATGTGTTTTTAAGAACATTAATCTGTCAATACCATATGTTCGAAATAGCAAATCAAATCTATCTTATTAAAATCAGATCCCCTAACTCCAAATACTGGATACAAACTATGCTGATAATATTTAAAACAGTTTGCAATTCCTGAACATCCCTAGCTGCTGATCATTAGAAAAGTGCCACAGGTGAGGGGGCCTGCCCAGAGCCTGACATTGTGAGTGGGCCCACTTGGCAGCCTGTCTGGACCGGGATAACAAAGGATTGACTACTGAAACGTATTGACACTAATCGGTTTTAGTGTTGCCTGGTTTGTTGATATAAAATTATTTATACTGAGGCCGCGTTTGCAAACTTCTTATTAACAGATGAAAATTACACTGGTTTGCTTTGTTATATTTGGAATGCTAAGCTCAGATACATTTTTATTAGATTCTGGAGGCTCTAGGGGTTTCTCATAAGTAAGCTGCTTGTTAATTGCCTTTTTTGTACATAAACAAAATCCCAAATTGGAAAAATTAAAGAAAATGAGAACTAAACTTTCTCTTCTTAAAATGTAATTTTTTTGTAGTTTTATGCATTCTCTTTCCCTTTCCATTAATTATTTAACATATTTTTATGATACATGGGGGTAATTGGCTTGCTTTAAAATTAAAGCTAGGAAAAATACATATGAGGTCCAAATGATGGTGTTTTTTCCAATAATAGTTCTGAGGTACAATGCAATGCATTTGAAAAAGCATGAACTTTACAATCATTCAGACCTGGGTTTTAACTGGGGTTTTCCAATTATCAGTTCATGACCCCCTTACATTTCTGCTCCGTAAAATGGGAATATCGTTTACCTTGTGATTGTTATGAAGGTTAAAGATAACATGAGGGAAGTGCCTGGCATATGGGAGAGATTTAATATTATTCCCTTGTGTGATTCTTGCCAGGGGTTGATAGCTTAAACATGACACTCTAGTGGGGTTTTTGTTTGTTCTTGTTTTTACGCACAGCATGACCTGGTGGACTGTTCTTGCCCTTCTGTAAATTCTTTTCGATGTGACTTCATTTCCCCTGTACCTGATATATACCTTTATATGAATTAATTTATCTGATCCTCACTATAGCCTATGGTGGACTGTCTCAAGGCCATCAACATGAATGCATAATCCAAAATTAGAAAATTCACAAGGAAATCATCCACCATGAATTTGACTTTGCCTATGCAACCAACAGCAGGATCAGACCCTCAAGCACTTCAAACAATGAAATTACAAGATTCATACTGTACGTATGTTGAAAATTATTGAAGCCATAAAATAAGAAATCAAAAGCATGAGAAACAAACGGGATGCTACTGGAGTATTAGGCAGGTATCATTTTTTCAAACGATATTATAAACTCAGTGGATAGGTTAAACAGAAGATTAGACGTAGCTGAGGACAGAATTGGATGCTGGGCCGGGCGCGGTGGCTCACGCCTGTAATCCTAGCACTCTGGGAGGCCAAGGCAGGCGGATCGTTTGAGCTCAGGAGTTCGAGACCAGCCTG
>NW_012151807.1:409708-412859 GCF_000956105.1 Propithecus coquereli
ATTAATCTGACAAATTATCTAAAATGTAGCACAGAAAGACACAGAGATGAAAAATGGGTACAAGAGATTAAGAGGCATGGTGGATAGCATGAGAGGCTCCAACGAGTGTGTGAAAGAAAGTCTGAGCAGGGGACAATAGAGAGAACGAGGAGTGGAGAAAATGCTCATTCACAAATCCATCCAACAGCCGTTTACAAGCACCTGATATGTGTCAGGCACTATTCTAGGTTTTTACAACAGATAGTGAGATAATGAGGAGAGATCATAGCTGATCGTCTCCCAGAACTAATTTTGGACAAGAATTCTCAGTTTCAGGAAACGAGTCTGAAGATACATTAAATTCTCACCCAGAAACATCAGCGAAACTAAAGAACTCAAAGACAGAGGGTGACCGTTAAAAGAAATCAGATTTATAGGAAACATGTGTTTCCTACAAATCTGATGTTTCCTATAAATCAACAATGCCTTGGCCAGATGTGGTGACTCATGCCTGTGATCCTAGAACTCTGGGAGGCCTAGGCAAGAGGATCGCTTGAGATCAGGAATTTGAGACCAGCCTGGGCAAGAGTGAGACCCCGTCTCTACAAAAAATAGAAAAAATTAGCTGGGCATGGTGGAGCGTACCTGTAGTCCCAGCTACTCAGGAGGCTGAGGCAGGAGGATCGCTTGAGCCCAGGAGTTTGAGGTTACAATGAGCTGTGATGACGCCACGGCACCCTAGCCAGGGCCACAAAGCAAGACTCTGTCTAAAAAAAAAAAAAAAAACAAAGGAAACAATGCCTGGACAAATGGCAAATTTCTCAACAGCAGCTATAGAAACTAGAAGACGGGGGAATATTGTCTTCATAGTTCTTAGAGGAAGTATCTGGCAACTTAGACCATTACACCCAACTAATCCATCATTCGAGTCTGAACAAATCACCAGTACACAGTCAACTCCTGTTTGGATCCACCTAAATTCTTACCGATTTCTTTTAGACAACTGGAGAAATATGCATATAGGCTGTGTATTAGATAGTATAAAGAATTATTGTTAATTTTTAGTACTATGATATTGTGGTTAAGTAGATGATGTCCTTAATTTCATAAGATGAATACTCAAGAATATTGGGTGAAATGTCATGACGTGTGTAATAATTTTTTTTTTTTTTTTGAGACAGAGTCTCCCTCTGTTGCCCGGGCTAGAGTGCCGTGGCATCAGCCTAGCTCACAGCAACCTCAAACTCCTGGGCTCAAGCGATCCTTCTGCCTCAGCCTCCCGAGTAGCTGGGACTACAGGCATGGCCACCATGCTTGGCTAATTTTTTCTGTATATTTTTAGTTGTCCGATTAATTTCTTTCTATTTTTAGTAGAGACAGGGTCTCGCTCTTGCTCAGGCTGGTCTCGAACTCCTGAGCTAAAATGATCCACCCGCCTCGGCCTCCCAGAGTGCTAGGATTACAGGCGTGAGCCACCGCGCCTGGCCAAACAGGGTGGTTTAATAGAATGAGTTATTACATGAGTGTCTATAAAGATGTCAAGAAAACTCTAAAGGGTATCTTAGAGTGGAGGGAGAGTGCTCCCAAGGTTCAGGCTTCCTGGAGAAGGTGTGGCTGCAGTCCACTGAATGGCAGAAAAGTGTGCCAGGTTGCCCAGGCCAAAGCAGCTCAACACGTGCCAGGCAAGCAGGAAACAATCCTCCAGGGTGCCCGCGAGCTAGGCTGGTGGGTGGGCCCACGTGGAGAGTTGGTGTCCGCATCAGGAGGGTGGTGGGGTGAGTGAGGGGCTGAGGTCGGAGGACAGGCGTGTGGAGCGAGTGAAGGCTGCGGTGTGCAGTATCTGTGCTTGGAGGGCAGCAGAGAGGTGCTCTCAGCCCACGCTGGGGTTTGATGGTGTTAGAACCGGTTCCCCTCGTCCCCAGGAACAGAGAGGCAGAGTCACCGAGGCTGCAAATGGCACAGGAGTTTATTGGCTAGCTCGAGCTAGGGTCCAAGTCCCAGAGCACCAACGCAGTGGCCTCTTCTAAGGGCTAGGACCCCGCCTTGGGGTAGAGGTTAAGCTTTTATACCTTTTTCTGTTCTACACACGACACACAGGTTTCACACGACACGCTGGGTGCACCTTCCCCCCTCCCCTCCTTAGTTCATTGGTTCCTTTAAAAGTGGCTGATCGTGTTGGCTCCTGATTGGCTCCTTTAAAAGTGGCTCCAAGCCTCGGGATTTTCACGCCCGCGCCAATTGTGGTCAGCGTCATTCCGGGAAAGGGTGGCGGCGTTTCGGGAAAACCGAAACTTAGGCCTACTCCAGGAAGTTCAGCCTGTCATGGAGTCACTCCTGCTCTTATTCCTGTTTCTGATTAACTACATTTATCAAACAACTAAAAGCAAGCACGGTCACAGAAGCAAATAGCATTAGTTACAATCAAAGAGAACACATTTTTTTTAATTTTACACAATTTGTTTTATACAAAACAAAGTACATTCTCCTACTATCAATTCCTGTCTTTCAATGGTAGCGTACTTGTGCCGAGGGGCCGCATTCTCTGGGCACACACCTGGAGCAGAGCACTCCTGGGGGACCCCACCACTGAGACATTGGGATTGACCACATCACAGGAGCAATAAGAGCCAAACACAGTATGTTGGAATTGGGAAGAGAAGCTCCCTTCCTTCTACAATGTCCTTTCCGTGCCCTCTACTGAAAGAGCTTAACACCAAGCTTACTGTAAAGGAGAAATGCTTACATAGTCCAGTCTTTAAAAGTGCTGTCAAAGAGACACCGTGGCTCTCACCACTTTCCTGAGTTGTGGCTGGGTAGCTTGAGCTTGTCCTTTTCTTCGTTCAACTTACCAATGTCACTTAACAACAGCCTAATAAGGTATAAGGTATAAAGATTAGAAAGGAAAAAATAAAACTGACATTATTCACAGATGATATAGAAAATCCAAAAGAACCCACACAGAAGCTATTAGAATTAGTAAATACACTTAGCATGATCCCCAAAGCAATATTAAAAAATAAAGTACATTGTCATATGTTAGTAACTCCCAATTAGAAAATGAGATTTACAAAACAAACATTTATAATTGCATCAAATATCCAGAAAAATATTTAACAAAATATGTGCAAGAAGCAAGGTGGCTCACACCTGTAGTCCCAGCTAATTGGGAGGC
>NW_012151807.1:412909-414290 GCF_000956105.1 Propithecus coquereli
GGCTAGAGTGCCGTGGCATCAGCCTAGCTCACAGCAACCTCAAACTCCTGGGCTCAAGCGATCCTTCTGCCTCAGCCTCCCGAATAGCTGGGACTACAGGCATGTGCCACCATGCCCGGCTAATTTTTTCTATATGTTTTTAGTTGTCCAGCCAATTTCTTTCTATTTTTTTAGTAGAGACGGGGGGGGGGTCTTACTGTTGCTCAGGCTGGTCTCGAACTCCTGAGCTCAAATGATCCTCCCGCCTCGGCCTCCCAGAGTGCTAGGATTACAGGCGTGAGCCACCACACCCGGCCTATGATAATTTTTTTAAAAACCACAATGAGATACTTCACATAATCATACTGGCAAAAGTAAAAAATTCTGAAAATACCATAGTTCTGGGGGGAAAATGTCTTATATGCTGCTGGAGGTGGCATAAATCGGCTAATTGAGGAGTAATTTGGTATCAAGTGGTAAAGTTAAAGGTGCAGTCTCCTCCTCCCCAGTAATTCTGCTTCATAAGTTTATAGCCTAGAAAAACTCCCCTGCATGTGCAGAGGCAGCTTCTAAGTGGTCCCAGTGTGTACTAATTAGAGGTTTTACCTACGTGACCCTCCATCCTCAATGCGCATTTTTCCAGCACTCCTCCCCGGCTCTTGTTTGCCATGGACTCACTGGTGCCCATCACACAAGTCCTACCTAGAAAACGACTGAAACAAACCGTTAACAGAGGCTACAATCTTAGCGTAGAACATTGTACAAGAATGCTCGTGTAACAGGAAGATATCATCTTCTGATGTGAATGTTGCATCACCTATGATGTGATTAGCCAATAACGTTTGATTCGAATCCAGTCAAAACTGTGGATCTAATTTACGGTTTATAGGAAATATAGAGAAAGGAGGACCGTGTTAAACACTCGCACAAAGAAGCAATCCGATCCAGAAGGTGGAATATTCTACAGGACAATGGGCCTGTTTCTTCAGCCAATCAGTGCCGTGAAAAAAGGGACTGTTCAAGATTAAGAGACTTAAGGGACATAATAAATAAACTAACACAGTATGTGGTTCTGGATTGGATTTTTTTTTTTTTTTGAGACAGGGTCTCATTCTCTCACTCCTGGGCTCAAGCAATCCTCCTGAGTACCTGGGACTACAGGTGTGCACCGCCATGCCTGGCTAATTTTTAAATTTTTTGTAGAGGTAGGGTCTTGCTATGTTGTGGAGGCTGGTCTCAAACTCCTGTCCCCAAGCAATCCTCTCACCTTGGCCTCCCAAAGTGCTGGGATTACAGGTGAGCCACCACGCTTGGCCTGGTTTATTTTTAAATATCAAACTAGATGCTATTTACTAGAGTATATTTAAAAAAAAGAGGCTATTTTCAGAAAAGTTGAAAATAA
>NW_012151807.1:414475-416012 GCF_000956105.1 Propithecus coquereli
CGTCTGTAATCCTAGCACTCTGGGAGGCCAAGGCGGGAAGATGGCTTGAGCTCAGGAGTTCGAGACCAGCCTGAGCAAGAGCAAGACCATGTCTGTTATTTAAAAAATAAATTTTAAAAACTTAAAAAAAAAGAACTATATTAGCACACTGTAAATAAGCAATCTTACATACAATAATTAAAGAATTTCCATTCCTGTCAAGTACACATAGACATTTACAGAAATGACAAAAATCAACTATATACACATTACATAAAATGTCTTAACAAATTGCAAAGAATTATTATCATACAAGACCATATGCTTGGATCACAATGCTCTTAATTTAGAAATCGATTTTAAGAGATACTTTTAAAGCTCCATATGTTTATAAATTTAAAAAACACACATAACTTTTTAGATGATTCATAGGCCAGTAAAAGATACTACAGTAAAGAAACTGCACCTGGGACAGCAGCTGCAGTTGGAGTCGCCACCAGAGCAAGTTTATGATAATCCACAGTCATTTCCTAAGACCCACATGACTTTTGCACAGGCCAAACTGGTGAACTAAATGGGAAGGATAGGTATCACCACCTGGGCTGCTTTCAAGTCTTTGATGGGAGCATTGATCTCTGCATTTCCCATCTCAGCAGGAGCAGAAGCTGCATAGGCTTCCCTTAGCCCTGCCTACCATAACGGCCCCATCATGATCGCATGAATCAGAGCCAATGTGGGGATTCAGCCAGTTGCCAAATGTATCTATTAAAATTGTACATTCAGGAACTGGGGAAATGACCAGAGTGAGTTCATGGGCCAACTGAGCCCATTGTGAGTTAGGCTTGAGTTGAGATTCCATCCATCACCTGACCACCATATACTTTGAATGGTAGGCCACAGTGGCATTTTGAATTCCTAGGAATTGGCATCAGTTCTGAGCCAGTGTCTAATCATCCCCAAAAGGTCTGGATATTTCCTTTTCCTCAATACACAGTCACTCTAGTAAATGGCTGCAAGTTTTTTTGGGAATGCTTGGAAGAGGATGAAGGTGTTTACTTGCAGCAGTGGTGCAAGGTCCTTCCTCAAGGGACCTGGCCTCCTTTTCCATCAAAGGCCTATCTGTGAACCGACTTAACCCTAGAAACCGGGTGAGAGGCCATCATTCTCCACTCTGGTGACTCAAGTCTGGTTTTGGCTACCAGACCTAGAGCTTTTCCTGTACGTAGATCAAACAACATCGTAGTAAGCCGATTTGTCTATTTAGTCCCTAAGAATGCCATGGACCAATTAGCTACCACTAGAGATCTCTGCAGATCAAGGTGTTCTGACCACTAAAACGTCTCTGATGCCAACTGTGGTTGATGTTTCCACCTTGTCTTTGTTGGTTAGGTGCTTCCTCTTGGCCTCTGCTACAATGCAATACCATCATCCCCACGGAAAGCAGGGGGCCCATCTTAAGGCTGGAATTCCCTATGGTCTTATATGGCCTACAAAAAAGAATAACCACAGAACTTGTGAGAGATGCAGGTGCTCCCCTGACTAATGTATTTTTCAATGC
>NW_012151807.1:416062-419277 GCF_000956105.1 Propithecus coquereli
TGATTTGTCTATTTAGTCCCTAAGAATGCCATGGACCAATTAGCTACCACTAGAGATCTCTGCAGATCAAGGTGTTCTGACCACTAAAACGTCTCTGATGCCAACTGTGGTTGATGTTTCCACCTTGTCTTTGTTGGTTAGGTGCTTCCTCTTGGCCTCTGCTACAATGCAATACCATCATCCCCACGGAAAGCAGGGGGCCCATCTTAAGGCTGGAATTCCCTATGGTCTTATATGGCCTACAAAAAAGAATAACCACAGAACTTGTGAGAGATGCAGGTGCTCCCCTGACTAATGTATTTTTCAATGCCTTAGTAAAGGGAGTATCTTCTTGGGTTCTCACAGAGAACATAGTTAGGGAATAAGTTACACATAATAAATCAGATCCAACATTGCCATCTCCCTACACCTTTGGATTTCTTCTTCCACAACACACTAGGAAAGCTCTGGCATCATAACCTCATTACATTAGACCTCATTTAACTTGAATTTTTTTTTTTATATAGAGACAAGGTCTTGCTCTGTTGCCCAGGCTGCAGCACAGAGGCACCATCATAGCTCACTGTAAACTCGAACTTCTGGACTCAAACAATCCTCCTGCCTCAGCCTCCTGAGTAGCTAGGGTTATAGGCCACCACACCCAGCTAGTCTTTTAAGTTTTTGTAGAGGTGGGGTGAGTCTCCTTGTGTTGTCCAGCCTCGTCTTGAACTCCTGGCCTCAAGTGATCTTCCTGCTTTGGCCTCACAAAGTGCTGGGATTACAGGTGTGAGCCACCACACCGGGCCTGAACTTGAATTTTGAGTTCAAGACTTAGTCAACCAACCAAATGAGCAGTTAGACTGTAACAGAGAGAATGGCCTGAAAAAGGGTAAAAATGTTTTCTGTCTCTTCAAAACCCCCTCACCTTTTCTGAAAAGGAAAACCTGTATCCCTGCCTCAGGCCAGTGGTCGGGAGGGGCAGGAGAGTGTCCTTTGTTCTTTGTGCCACAGGAGATGGCTCAAGTGAATTGTCCGGGCAGAGGTCACTAGATTGTCTTAGATTGTCTTGATTGTTTTAGGCCAGGATGGGATGAATCTGGGCGGATGAGAGTGTCTTAGTCAAAAATGGGATTATGGGATTAATCAGAACCTTTAAAGGCTCTGTACTTCACCTCAGAAGGAGGATGTTGGTGCTTAAAGAAGGGAGTCTAAAAAAGAAAAGAAAAGAAAAGAAGGGAGTATGCCAACCTCTCCTCATTTGTAAACTTTCCTTTCCTCCTCTTCCAAACACTTGTCTTCATTCTTCCGATGTGGCCTCGGGGACAAGTGCTGAACTTTCGATAACAAGACCCACCTCCAGCTACACTAGCTAACACATTACATCCAGAATTCTAATAAGCACACGCATATAAAAGGATTTGGCCTGAGACTGTGCTATATTTGATCTACTGGCCTCAGAATCCATTCCCAGGCCGGGCGTGGTGGCTCACGCCTGTAATCCTAGCACTCTGGGAGGCCGAGGCGGGCAGATTGTTTGAGCTCAGGAGTTCGAAACCAGCCTGAGCAAGAGCGAGACCCCATCTCTACTAAAAATAGAAAGAAATTAATCGGACAACTAAAAATACATAGAAAAAATTAGCCGGGCATGGTGGCACATGCCTGTAGTCCCAGCTACTGGGGAGGCTGAGGCAGAAGGATCCCTTGAGCCCAGGAGTTTGAGGTTGCTGTGAGCCAGGCTGTCGCCACGGCACTCTAGCCTGGGCAAAAAAAGTGAGACTCTGTCTCAAAAAAAAAAAAAAATTAATTGACAGTGACACAAGTCCAAATGGTGGAGTGGGGACCTCTGGAGGCCACCCCTCCCCAGAAACACCCAAAAACCTGTCAAAAACTGTCATCAGACACAACCCTGTCAAATTCTGGAAGGTGATCAAAGGTTACAGCGATCAGGTGAACTGTTAAGCAGGAAAAAGGCCTGTAACTGGGAAGGAGAGCTGTGAGGTGTTTTAACTGACCCTTGCCCACACCCCTCCCTGGCATGGTGGCATTCTTAAAGATGGCAGCTGGCATTCCTGGTAGCTGGTTTCAGAGGGAGCAGAGTCGACTTTGTTCCCAAGAAATTGTGTTTTTCTCTTTGGACCTGACTAGGAGGAAGCTTCCCTTGGTTTCGCCTAAGTCAGAACTCTATGGGGTGGAGCAGTGACGTAAAGGACGTGCTTTGAAAACAAAGACAGGCAAAAGAACCAGCTGCTGCCACCTGAGGCAGAATATATCAGTGGGGCAAACGACAGCCACAGAAAGCCTGGAGGGAAAGCCAGAGAGTGAGATTTTGTGGGGAGTAAGGGTCTTGAAAAGCTCCTGTGCATACTGGGGAACCTAGAAACGCCCACACACGCCCAGGGCAGGATGCACGCTCAGACAAGACCTGAGCAGCACGCAGGCTGTCGCCTCCTGCTGGTCTTTAGGCTCGGTACAAACAGAAAGCGAAGGCTGGGAAAGAGCTGCAGGCGGCCTGGCTAGATGTTGGAGGAATTCCCCCAACACAGAGCCCGTCTGCAAAGACCTAGAGAGTAATTTTTCCTTTTTCTTTTTTTGTCTTTCTTTTTAGTTATAACATAATATTCAACATGTCTTGTTAGGTCTGAAGCCAGGAGGGAGACACACGAAGGCTCATGTGTAGCAAAATGTTTATTTATTTTGAGCATCTGGGTGCAGATGGGTGGAGGCTGGAAAAAGGTGTCCACTAGAGAAAAGGGGGAGCCTTGGGTTTTATAGAGGGTTTTTCTGGGAGGAGTAAATAAATTCTTTTCAAACAACTGGGGGAGGGATAAGGACAGTAAGTTCCCCTCTTGCATTCCATTCCCTCATCTCCCTAGGGTCTGGCAAAGGCTACTGCCTAGTACACCCCTAGGAAGGGGAGAGGGGTGGGTTTTATAGGAGTTTTGGATGGAAGTTTGGGGAGGGTGAACTCTTTAAACCTAACAATGTCCAGTTTTCAATAAAAATGTATGAGGTAGCTTACAAAAACGAAATAGTAACTAAAAATAAAAGAAAAAAAAACAAGAAAAGGATGAGGCATGCAAATAAATAAGAAAGTATGGCCTGTTCACAGGGGCTAAAAAAAGAAATTAGCAGAAATCGTTTAAAGAAAGTCTTTGGACTTATTAGACAAAGGCTTTAGATCAACTGTCTTAAATATGCTCAAAGAGCTAAAGGAAACCATGGAGAAAGAACTAAAG
>NW_012151807.1:422672-424273 GCF_000956105.1 Propithecus coquereli
GTTTTACTCATCAACTGTTTGGTTATCCTAAAATAAAATTTTACTGGAAGAGAAAAACAAATGCTTAATATTTTCTTTGCACCAATTTTCAAAGTAAGGAATTGTTTTGATAGTTGCCTTAAATGGTAATAAATGAGACTTTGTGACTTACTCTCATTTTACGTATCATTATGAGCTAATTTCATCAAGTCAATGTGTTCAATGTAATCATGACTGTTTTAGTTGCTCAGACTGTCAAAATTTTGTTCAGTGGAGACTCCTTCACATGGGCCCCTGGGTCCTTTTAATATGACATTTTCTTCTAAAGCTTTCATGCTCTGAACACGAAAAGGAGTCCCAGGCTCACCCTGAAAATTGCCTGCCCCAGATCTGATATCAGCGGTTCCTCCAAGCCCTACTTTGTTTCGAAGTGGAGTGGTATTAGAGACCACGCTGGGCACTAGGGATGCTCGTGCTTCTGATCCATTTCAGTGGGCAGGGCCACCAAACGCGTACTAAGGACAATGAGTCAACGTGGATTTTTCAATTAAATTTAACATTATTGTGTTTTCATTTAGTTTCTTTGATTATATAACTATATATTTTTCTCTTACACTAAAAATACTGATTCCTTATGTTATTGATATAATGACGTATGTCCTTTATTTATGAAAAATAATACATTTTTAAAATTCCAGACGTGGTGGCTCATGCCTGTAATCCTAGCACTCTGGGAGGCCAAGGAGGGAGGATAACTTGAGCTCAGGAGTTTGAGACGAGCCTGAGCAAGAGCGAGACCCCGCCCCGCCTGGGCTCGCCGTGGAGACCGACGCGCCAGGAGGCTACCGGGCCGGCCGCGCGTTTAACACTGCGGGTGCGGCTGGTCCTCCCGCATCCCGCGCCAGGCGGCCGCGCTGTTGCGGAGTGCGTGTTTCCGTCCCGCACTCACAGCTTGGGGTCGGACAGGCTGGGTCTGCCGCTGGGGCTAGAGGATGGGGGAGTAGCTGCAGGAAGCGACTCCGCGACACCAAGGTGTACTTTTGTGGGATGAAAAGGAGGTATTAGAAATGAGCTGAAGACCAGTCACAGATTAACATTTTTGGAGACAATTTTGTAATGCTTGATTCACCCTTGAAGTAATGTGGACAGAAATTCTCAAATTCATATATCGTATCCACTGGAACCAGCAGTGTATCCCTAATGTTCACTTGAACCAGAACTTGTATAAGAAAAAGAATGGGAGTCTGGTTAAACAAAGATGACTATATCAGAGACTTGAAAAGGATCATTCTCTGTTTTCTAATAGTGTATATGGCCATTTTAGTGGGCACAGATCAGGATTTTTACAGTTTACTTGGAGTATCTAAAACTGCAAGCAGTAGAGAAATAAGACAAGCTTTCAAGAAATTGGCATTGAAGTTACATCCTGACAAAAACCCGAATAACCCAAATGCACATGGTGATTTTTTAAAAATAAATAGAGCATATGAAGTACTCAAAGATGAAGATAAACGAAAAAAGTACGACAAATATGGAGAAAAGGGACTTGAGAATAATCAAGGAGGCCAGTATGAAAGCTGGAACTATTATCGTTACGATTTTGGTATTCATGGTGATGATCC
>NW_012151807.1:426122-427380 GCF_000956105.1 Propithecus coquereli
GTAGCTGGGACTACAGGCATGCACCACCATGCCCGGCTAATTTTTTCTACATATTTTGATTGTCTGGCTAATGTGTTTCTATTTTTTTAGTAGAGATGGGGTGTCGCTCTTGCTCAGGCTGGGCTCGAACTCCTGACCTCGAGCGATCCTCCCGCCTCGGACTCCCGAATCGCTGGGACTACAGGAGCGTGCCACAACGCCCAGCTAATTTTTTCTATTTTTAGTAGAGATGGGGTCTCACTCTTGCTCAGGCTGGTCTGGAACTCCTGACCTCAAGCAATTCTCCTGCCTCGGCCTCCCAGAGTGCTAGGATTACAGGCGCGAGCCACCGCGCCCGGCCTCACAGTTAGATCGTGAGGCTTGATCAGATTCAAGTTCAACATTTTTGGCAAGACAAATTTATAGGTGGTGGTGGTCTTTTCCATAAGAGTGACATAACATCTGGTTGTCTTTTTTTTGTGATGTTAGCAGCGGCTGATATTTGATGCATAGATCTGTTAGTTCATTAGGAGTTCGTTTCTTTTTTTTTTATTGTAGTAAAATACACATAAAATTTACCATTTTTAAGTGTATAGTTCTGTGGCATTAAATACATGCATATTGTGTGCACCGATCATCACCATCCATCTCCAGAACTTTTTCATCTTCCCCAACTGAAGCTCCAAACTCAAACAGTCACTCCCGATTTCCCCCTTCTCCAACTCCTGGCAACCACCATTCTACTCTTTGTCACTATAAATGTGATTACTCCAGGTCCCTCATAAAAGTGGAATCATACACACTTGTGACTAAGCCAATCATAAAAGTGGAATAAATCTTATGTATCTATTTGTCCATCAATAGAAACTGAAGTGGCTTCCACCTTTTGGCTATTGTGAATAATGTTGCTACGAACATGGGTATACACAAGTATCTGGTAAGAGTTCCTGCTTTCAGGTCTGGTGCGGTGGCTCACGCCTGTAATCCTAGCACTCTGGGAGGCCCAGGCAGGAAGAATCACTCGAGTTCAGGAGTTCAAGACAAGCCTGAGCAAGAGCGAGACCCCATCTCTACTAAAAATAGAAAAAATTAGCCAGTCAACTAAAAATAGAAACAAACAAATTAGCCAGGTGTGGTGGCATGTGCCTATAGTCCCAGCTGGGAGGCTGAGACAGGACGATGGCTTGAGCCCAGGAGTTGGAGGTTGCTTGTGAGCTAGGCTGATGCCACGGCACTCTAGTCCGGGCAACAGAGTGAGACTCTGTCTCAAAAAAAACTT
>NW_012151807.1:427430-428330 GCF_000956105.1 Propithecus coquereli
AAAATGGGCCAAAGCGCATTGCTGGTGGGAATGTAAAATGGTGCAGCTGCCGTGCAAAACAGTATGTCGCTACCTCAAAGAATTAAATATAAGCTGGGCATGGTGGCACCCACCCACAGTCTCAGCTACTCAGGAGGCTGAGGCAGGAGGATCACTTGAGCCCAGGAGTTCAGGTCCCGCCTGGGAAATATAGCAAGATTCTATCTCTTAAAAAATAATTAAACATAGAATTACCATATGATCCAACAATTCCACTTATGGAATTGAAAGCAGGGACTGGAACAGATATTTGCACACTCACGTTCATAGTAGAGTTATTCATAATAGCTAAAAGGCAAAAACAACCCAAAGGCCATTGGTGGATGAATGCATAAACAAAATGTGGTATATACATACAATGGAATGTTATTCAGCCATAAAAATGAACGAAGTACTAATGTATTCTACAATACAAATGAACCTCGAATTCTGTTTGAGTTGATGAAAAAGTTCTGGAATTTTATAGTAGTGATGGTTGCACAGCATTTCGGATGTACTTAATACCACTATATTACTTTAAAATAGCTAAAATAATAAATTTTATGTTATGTGTATTTTTCCACAATTTAAAAACAATTACTAACGTGAATAATGCTGCTATGAATATAGGAGTACAGATATCTTTACAAGGTGGTGATTTCATCTCCTTTGGGTATATACTCAGAAAAGGAATTGCTGGGTCATATAATAGTTCTATTTTTTATTTTTTTAGGAGCTTCCATATTGTTTTCCACAATGGCTGTACCAATCTGCATTCCCACCAACAGTGTACTAGGGTTCCCTTTTCTCCACACCTTCGCCAACATTTGTTATCTCTTGTCCATTTTTTTTAAGACAGAGCCTCACTTTGTCACCCAGCCT
>NW_012151807.1:437963-440468 GCF_000956105.1 Propithecus coquereli
CCACCGCGCCCAGCCCCTTTCTTCTTTTTTAGTCTTTCCTCCCTCTCACTTTTATTTTTTCTTTTTGCTGAAATCCCAGACCTCATGTCATTTCAGCCCTTCTTACCTACTATGTGTCCCCAAATACATAGACATTTTCTACCTGCACGGCCATTCTCACATTTAACAAAATTAATGATACTTTCTTGGTATTATCTAACATTCAGTCCATATTTAAATTTCCCCAATTGTACCAAAAATGTCTATCTACATTTGGTTTGTTCAAAGCAGGATAAAATAAGGTCCACATAATACATTTGATTGTTATATCTCTTAAGTCTTACATTTTTTTTGTAGGACGGGGTCTTGCTATGTTGCCCAGGCTGGTTTCAACCTCCTGGACTCAAGTGATCCTCCTGCCTTTGCCTCCCAAAGTGCTGGGATTACAGGCATGAGCCACGTGCCTAGCTGTGATTTTATTTAATGTATTTCTCTCCTGCCTATACTTGCTATAACTGAACATTAATCAGGTTCAGTTTCAACTTTTCTGACAATAATACTTCATAGTTGGTGTTGTGCACTTGAAATCACATCACATCAGGAGGCACATATCTGATTGTCCCCACTCCTAGTGAAGCTAAGAATAGAGGATTTAGGTGGTGACAGCCTGATTTCTCCATTCTAAAGTTCTCTATCAACTTTTCACTTAATGGTTTCGCCCACTGAAGATCTTTCTGAATCAGTTATTTCCTTAGGGGTTGAAAAATAGAGATTCTCTATTTCTGTTTTTCAGAAAAAATTTTAAAAAGGATACAGAAGCACAAACCATAAAATAAGGGATCGATGTATTCTATGTGAGTAAAATTAAAACCGCTATATAAAAAATATCATAAACAAAGTGAAAAGACAAAACATAGATACATTTGCAACATGTGTATATTGGTCATGGTAGTCAAATGCCGTAACAAACAAGTCCCCAAATCTCAATTGCTTAATACAATACAAATTTATTTCTTGCTCACTCAAAGTCCAGGTGGCTCTCCTGGGCAATCTGCCATCAAGTGGTGACTCAAGAATCCTGGATTTGTTAGTCTCATTATAGAAGAAACAGCAACAAAAAAGAATCCTGGATCCTTCCGTCTTGTGACATCATCATCTTCATTTTGTGGCCTCTGAGGTCACTACAGAAAGGGAAGGGAGAATGGGAAAGGTATTCTGGATGCTCAACCACTTCAGTCTTAACGGGACACACTTCATTTCTGCTTATATTCCACTAGCCAGAACTAGTCACATAGCCCCACTTAGATCCATCCAGGGGAGTTGGGACATGTAGTCTTGTCTGGGGAGCTGTTTTTCAGCAACACTACATGATGGAAGGGGAGCACCACCTAAACCTAGCAATTCCTCCTAGGTATACACCTGAGAGAAACTCTCATATATTTGCACAAGAAACATGTATAAGAATTTCATGTTTAGTTTTATAACATATTATTAAAATGCATACACTTTATCTCATTTGATAATCCCAAGAACCTTATGAGGAGGGTATTATTATCCCTATGTCGCAATTTGGACTACCACAATTCAGAGGGTAAAGTGATTTCCTCAAGGTTGCTGAGCAAGGAAATGGAAGCACATGACATAACGGAATAATAGGTGCTTTCAAGTGAGATGAAACAGGGCTCAATGGCCAGTCCCTATATACCAGTGGATTGTTCATTCACTCTTTCATTCATCCATTGAGTAAATATTTACTGAATGCATACCGCATGCCAGACGTCATGGTAGGGGCTACGAATGCAAACAGCAGCAATGCCCCTGTCCACATCGAGCTTATGAGTTTAGAGCGGGTTTGTAGGCAAACCAAAATCTGGCCTCCCACCTGCTTGTAAATGGCCCCAAAGCTAAAAAATGGCTTTTACATTTTTAAGTGATTGGGAAAAAAATCAAAAGAAGATAATATTTTGTGACACGTGAAAATTATATGAAAGGCAAATTTCATTGTCTGTAAAGTTTTGCTGGAACGTAGCCGTGCTGGTTTGGTTAGGTACTACCTTTGCTTTCGCAGCACAGTGGAGTAGTGTGATAGGGATCACGCGTGGTTCTTGTCACTTGGCACTGCTGCTACAGTGGCTGAAAGTTGCAGTGTGCTGTTGTAACTTCACAGTGTTGAGTGTTACACATATTGCTGTACCACATTTAATTTATTTTTTATTACCTGTGCATACCCATTTTGTCAAAAAAAAGAAAAATGGACTGTGAATGTCACGCTTTTAAGGCACAGTTGAGAGTGGATTATTTTGTTACTGAATTAGATGGCAAAGCATTTTTTTATTATGAAATAACACTATTGTTGTGTTAAAAGAATAAATATACATTGACATTAAAGACTTAGTAGTCATTACAGTGTTGTCAACTTACAAGAAAGCAACAGTCTGGCCGGGCGCGGTGGCTCACGCCTGTAATCCTAGCTCTCTGGGAGGCCGAGGCGGGCGGATTGTTTGAGCTCAGGAGTTCGAAACCAGC
>NW_012151807.1:441263-481191 GCF_000956105.1 Propithecus coquereli
CCTCAGCCTCCAGAGTAGCTGGGACTACAGGCACACTCCACCATGCCTGGCTAATTTTTAAAAATTTTTTGTGGAGTTGGAGTCTCACTATGTTGCTCAGGCTGGTCTTGAACTCCTGGCCTCAAGCAATCCTCCCCCACTTGGCCTTCCAAAGTGCTAGGATTATAGGCATGAGCCACCCAGCTACGATAATATTTTCAAAGAAGTTGAGAAAACACAAATTAAGTAGAACCTGAAGTGGAACCTGCTAAGATGTGTTACATATGATGATGGTAAAGAAAGAGGCATAGTGGGGGCATATTCACAAGGCATATGAAAATGTAAAGCATATGGTTATTCATTATATTATTCATCAGTAGGTATATTTTGGAAAATACTTGAATTTATCATGTGTCATTGAACCAGTGTGACAACGGTGAACTTCATTCACATATTCACGTCTCGTGGCCTTAACATCATCAATCCTATAAACGTGAATGTTTGAATCCCCCCCAAATTCACATATTGATGCCTAATCCACAACGTGATGGTATTTGGAGGTGGGGACTTTGGGAGGTAATTGGGTCATAATTAGGGAACTACGTGGAGCCCTCATGAATGAGATTAGTGTCCTTATAAGAAGAGGTATGAGAGAACTTTTCGTGAAGATATGAGAAGACAGCCATCTGCAAACCAGGAAGGAAGTCCTTACCAAACACCAGATCTGTTGGCATCTTGATCTTGGACTTTCCAGCCTGTGAGAAATGTTTGTAGTTTAAGCCACCAATGTATGGTAATTTCTTATATCAGCCTAAACTAAAACAGTTTTTGTCAGAAATAGAAGCTGAATATCCTGACTTGTCCTACCACACAGCAATTCAATGGTTTAGTGGTAGCAAAGTTTTATTGAGATTTTCTTGAGCTCAGGGCTGATAGTGAACATACTCTAAACCACTTGTAATGGTTAAACTTTACGTGTCAACTTGGATGGGCTATGGTGCTTGGTTCTTCCGTCAGACACTCGTTTAGATATTTTTTTAAAGCAGCGGTCCCCAACCTTTTTGGCACCAGGGACTGTTTTCATGGAAGACAATTTTCCACAGGCGAGGGTGGGGATGGTTTCAAGATGATTCCAGTGCATTACATTTATTGTACACTTGATTTCTATTATTACATTGTAATACATGATGAAATTATCATACAACTCACCATAGGTTGGGAATCCCTGCTTTAAAGGTATCTTGTAGATACGGTTAACATCTACAATCAATTGACTTTAAGTAAAGAAAATTACTGTCGATGATGTGGGTAGGCCTCATCCAATTAGTCAAAGGCCTTAAGAGCAAAGACAGGTTTCCTGGTCAAGAAGGAATTCTGCCTAAGATTGTAACACAGAAATCCTGCCTGAGTTTCCAGCCTGTTGGCCTGCCCCACAGATTTCAGATTTGCCAGCCACCACAATTTTGTGGGCCAATTCCTTAAAATAAATCTCTTAATACATGTATACATATATCCTGTTGGTTCTGCTTCTCTGGAGAACCCTGATATAACTATGATTATCAAACACTGAATGGCTTTAGAAATTAGCTTTTGCTCCAGACATGGTAATGTTTCTTGAGGAATTTAGTCTAAAATTACAAGGCAAAAGAGTGCTTATATGTGAAATTTATACCACAGTAAAGTTATTAAAGTAGTTTGAATCACAGGTCTGGTCAAATTTCTTTACATATTCCCTGTGCTATCAAAAGCTAAAACAAGCAAGATCTCCATTCTCATAGAAATTTGCAGCAGATATATTTTCTGAGCTCAAACTACAGTTCCAGCAGGTTTTTCAAACCTCAATGCAAGTATAAAGGAAATTTCCATATTTCATTTAACTGTGCAATTGAGGAACTTCCACTTAACTTTCAATTGGTGATTAATCTATAATGTAATGACATGCTAAAAGGCAAGTATCAAGAGAAGAATACAATAAAATTACATAAATGTCTTCCATGTAATGAATATGCCCAATTAAAATCTTATGCTCTTGGACTGACATCAGTATTTGGTAGTACCTGTGTAAAGACATTTTCAAAGATGAAATATGTAAAAATCTCATTATAGATTAGCATTAACAGATGAACATTTGCAATTGACTTTGATGACAGGGAACACTAACTTTGAACCCCAATTAAGCAAAAATATTACAAAAAATTGTACCCAATTATTATATTTTTGTCAATAAAAACTTGATGGAAACTTGTTTTATTTTTAAGTACTTAATTAACATCCTTGATTTTGCCTCTTGGCATGAAAAGCCAAAAATATTGACTACTTGATCCTTTATAGAATAAATTTGCCAAACTCAGATCAAGAAGAACATTTCACAAGTACATCCAGCTGCCCACTTGGATAGCTTATAGTGATTGAAACAAAACTCTTGATCTACTCCCAAGTTCTTCTATTCCTGTCTTTCACTCATTAAATGACCTCTAATTCAATTGCTCAAGCCAAAACTCTACATATCTTCCTTGATTTTTTTTTTGCTTTTCCAGAATCTCTATATTAATCCATTAGAATCACCTCTCAGTCCTCCAAATACACTAGCTTTAATTCATCTACTTCTCTCCGTATCAGCTGCCTTTACCCATCTATCTCATCTTGCACTACTGAAATAGTCTGATCTCTCTGCCTCCACTCTTGACCTTAATGATCCAGTATTCATTCTAGCCAGAGGAATCTCTTTAAAATGTTAAAAGACCATTACTCCGCTATTAAAATTCTTTATTGCCTTTCCATTGCAATTCCAAATCCAAATTCCTTCTCCTTATCTGAAAGGCTCTATATGACCCAGCCCCCTTTCCCTGTAGCTTCAGGTGCACTAGTATCCTGGATGAATAGACCAATCTCTTTTTTTCTTCGCCTTTACATCTGCTAAACACTTTACTATTAAATAGAACCATCTTCCCCCTCTCCTTTGCATGCATGTCTGGACCTTTTATTTCCTTTGAATATTAGCTCAATGTGTATAGTATATCTTTCTTTTCTGTTACTGTCCACCTTACCTGGTTTATTTCCTTTACAGCAATGGAATGTAAGCTTATGGGAACAGGCACTGTACATTGTGCCTAGAGCAGTGCCCACATAAAATGGGTAATAGTGCATAGTCAGCAAATACTGAGTAAAAGAAATTGCAAGATAAGGGGAAATAATCGCTATCAGAGCACGTAACAGAGGTCCTACTGGGACCAGATCATTTGGACTTCAGGAAAGAGCAAAGGAAGCCAATGAAAGGTTTAAGCTAGAGTGTGGTAAAACAGTATTTTTTGCTTTAGAAAGATCACTATGGCCATAGTGTGTAAAGTGAAATATGGAGGGAAGCGAGGCAGAAGACAAAAAACCAGTTAGGAGGTTGCGGTGGTAGTAGAGGGGATGAAGGAGTGCATCAATTTGAAATATTCAGGAGACAGCATTGGTAGGACAGGTATGGAAGGCGAGAGAGCAAATGTAAAGGAACACTCCCAAGTTTCAACTTTGTGTATTTGGGTGGATGGTGGAAGCATTACCCAACCTGGAAACTATGGCGGAGAGCTGGCTGGAGGAGGGGTAAAGTACTCGAGAAATGTTGGATTTGAGATGTCTATTAAGTATCTCCACAGCTGGTTTAAACCTCTGCCTCGTAAAGAGATAATCCAGAGTCCAAGCCCCTGTGATGCCTTCTCTCTTCATCAGTGCCTGGTACACAGAAGTCACTTATTGTTGAAGGAAGAAAGGAAAGACAGGACAAATCCAAGTGGGTTTGGGGGTCATGAAAACTGGAGATATAAAATTAAAACGTCATCCCTATTTAAATGGTTTAATTCAGAAGAATGGATAAAATCACCCAGGAGTGCGAAAAGTTAGAAGAGGGCATAGAGCCCTAAAGAACTGCAACATTTATGAGACAGATAATACTAACAGGGTCTAGCATAGTGCTTTGCAACAAATGTTTGTAGAACAAACATTATAACTAATACACGAAGTCAGGGATATTATAGGTAAAAATCATGTGAACAAAATTCTTTTAAAAAAGAAGACAGAGAACCAGTTAAGTGGTGCACATCACCCCACATAAAAAGTAATGGTTCAGGCCAAGCATGGTGGCTCAAGCCTGTAATCCTAGCACTGTGGGAGGCTGAGGTGGGAGGATCGCTCGAGGTCAGGAGTTCGTGACCAGCCTGAGCAAGAGCAAGACCTCATCTCTACTATAAATAGAAAGAAATTAGCCAGACAACTAAAAATATATAAAAAAAATCAGCCGGGCATGGTGGTGCATGCCTGCAGTCCCAGCTACTCGGAAGGCTGAGGCAGGACGATCCCTTGAGCCCAAGAGTTTGAGGTTGCTGTGAGCTAGGTTGACGCCACGGCACTCTAGCCTGGGCAATAGAGGGTGACTCTGTTTCAAAAAAAAAAAAAACAGTAATAGTTCAGACTCTGAAAGGTAAAGTAACTTACTCGAGGTTATTCAGTGGCGGGTTAGGGCCTAAGTCCAGGACAGTGTTCTCGGCACCAGTGTGAAATCATCCCATTCTTCCCCCATCAGCATAACGCAGCTGCTTAAGGAATACACTCAAGTCTCTGCAGCTCTGTTCTCACGTTGTCTCTCCCACACAAATTACTCAATCCAGTCCGTTACCAGTTTAGATTGCAGGGCAGTTTATTTGAAAAAATTAAGTAACTGCAAGTACCCGCCTCCCCATTCCACTATCCACCCCTCTAAACAGAGGGGTGGTCTCTATCACGTGTAAGTGGGATGGGAAAGGAGGTGGTGTGGTCCCACTGTGCAAGTTACTCTCAAGCCTTCAGCATGTGCTGTCTCAGCCCTGAGTCCCTCTGACCATGGCAACCTGTTCAGAGAGCAGTGGTGCCACCCTGAGAGCACTTTAGGTCAGTGCCATCTCCTGAGTTCACTGATCACATCCAGTCACTGTGACCATGTATGAGTTAACAGTGGCGGTCAAAGGTAGACCAGAGGCACAGGCTATTGAGGGAATACCCTCTATTAAAGAGGGTTCTAGGAATGACACATGGAATGCTCAGTTTGTTAAAGTGCTCAGCTACAACATAAAAAAAGGGTTGGGAAGGTGTCTACTAGTGAGAAAACAAGGTACAATCTGAGGGACTTCTGGAAAGATACAATAAAAAAAGTTCATAAAAAGAACTCTGCTCACATTTCCAGCAATGATTAGAGATTACTCAAGCTCTGAATCAAGGGTATCCCTAGCTGGAGACCAGCTAACTCCTCGTGGAGACCAAATAAAACATTTATGACTGTCTTTTTGCTCTAACCCTTCTCTCATCAAGTAACTTTCTAATTTGAAATCTGGTTTCCTCAATGGATATCACCACTACAAAAAGAAGGTCCATTATGGGCAAGTGACCAACTTAAGTACGGCCTGTAAACCACTTTCCTGTAGGGTGGTTAGCCAAAACCTGGGGGGAGATGAGAAATCTGAGTTTCCGAATCTGCCAGGCTGAAAGGCCCATATTTAAGAGCAAGAAGTCCATAACGTGTCTACCCTCTTCGCATGATTACAAGATCCAGGACTCAGGTGTCATGGTAGTAAGGGGGAAGTATCCATCAGCGGCAGTGGTTATCTTGTCCTAGAAGTTAGTGTATACGGCCTCAGCAGTCACTTGTAAGTCCAGTGGGCAGTAGCCCAGCCCTGGCCCTTGCATAGGTCCCGGTGGCGAAGGAAACAGGCATGGACTCGAAACCGACGGCCACAATGGGGACAGGCGTGCAGGGCTCCAGCATGGGTCTTCATGTGCTCTGTCAGATGGTGCTTCAGTTTGAAGCGTTTGTTGCAGATGCCACAGCCAAAAGGCCGAAGGCTGAAGGTCAGCATGATATGCCGGTCACGCTTTGGCTTCACTGCAAACCGCTTCCCACACAAGCAGCCAAAGCGTTTTCCATCTGCAGGAGGTGTCCCCCCTAGCTTCACAGGCCCATGCACAGCCTGCCCTGCTCCCCCAGGTCCTCCACCTCCTGACAGGATTTCATTCCCATGAAGATCCACTGGTTTCCAAGATGGACCCCCACCCCCAGATGTTGCCCCTCCCCCTGAGGACAACAGGAACCCTAGCTCCCTGTTCCCTTCAGTGTCCCCTCCAGGAAACACTTTGATTTCCTCCTTTGTTCCTCCAGACTGAGTTCCACCTCCTGATAGCTCCTCCTTAGGCTCCAAGGGTTCCTGCTTAATGTAGAAGATTTTGGGGGGCAGTGCAGTAGGAGGGGCAGGAAGCTCAAGTGATGCACTCTCACCCTCTGGAAGCCTGCGGGGAGTACCAGATATGGGCAATGGGTGGGATCCATGAGAATGGGCTAAACCCCCTGATACTCTCTGAGGCTGAGGAGTCTGAGAGAGTACAGCTGACCCCTGGTCCTCATCTTCTTCTTCTTCTTCCTCCTCCTCCTCTTCTTCCTCCACCTGAATTTGTAACACCTCGCCCAGTTCACTCCCCTCCCCTCCCACAGGGCTCTCAGTAGAAGCCGGGCTCTCAGTGGAAGCGGAGGATTGCACTGGGGTCTGGAAAGGGGAAGAGCGAATGCACCAGCCTCCTGGAGAGGATGTGGTGGAAAGAAGCGCATGGTAAGAGGTTGCTCCACGGGCTGAAATTCCACCACCTGAAGTTTCCAGTTCTCTAAGAATCTCTGAGCACTGATCTACTACTTGCCACATCTGAAGGCCACTGGCCACAAGGAGATGGGCAGGGAGAGCATCCAGTGGCAGGCGGAGGCGCCCTGAATAAATGAGCTGGAGCAGCCCCTCGAAGGCATCGGCTTCAATAACACTTGGCAGGGTGAGACGGGGCGCATCCCCCAGAAGCAGCTTGTCATGGAAGTAGGGAGAGGCAGCAGCCAACACTGCTTTGTGAGCCCTAAGTTCCCGGCCCTGAACCAGGAGGGACACATCACAGAACTTTCCCTCTAGCCTGTGGCGGTTCAGGGATTCCAGCAGCGCTGAGCTATGCTGCGGAAACTCGATCTGTATTGTCCGTGGCGCTGGGTTGCAGATAGGGGAGGGGGGTACAGGAGGCAAATGCGTCGAGGTATCCATGGCCTCCTAGGAAAGCGAGATCCCAGAGGGTCGGGAAGAGGAGCTGGGGGTTTAGGGGTAGATTCCACGCGGGATGAAGGCTGTAGAGGAAAGAGATGGAGGTCACAGAAGCCCTGGATAATGGGGGAACCATGTCCCCTCAAACCACTCCCCCCCCATTTGGACACTTTTCAGTCAGTAGTGGTTTCTGCAGATCAGTCCCGCCCACCAAGAAAACAAAAACAACAAAACACCAACCGGGGATTTAACTTCCAGACCCTGTGGAAGATGATGAAGAGGCCCTTCAGCCACGAGCCTGACCTCGCCGGCCCAGGAATGCTCCTGCCTCGCCACTCCGCTCCGCCTCGCAGTGCCCACAGAAGCCGGCTCCCAGGAACCCGCAGCCACCGGGACACCGTGAGTCCCGGCCCGGCCGCCCTCCCCGCCGACACGCCCCCACCGTCACACACGCGGCTAGCCCCTCGCCGCAACCCAGCCGCCACAGCGCCGTAGCCGGCCGGAAGCTACCGCTTCCCCGCCGGACGCTGACGCCGGATGCGCGGGGCGGGGCTAAGGCCGTAGCCAATCGGGGGGCGGTGGCCTACAAGCCTCGTAGTGATTGGTTACGCAGACGAGGAGGGCGGTGCTGGCGGGAGGCCGCTGGTCCCCGAGCCCTGTCGTATGGCGTGTCGGGTGGAGGTGCTGAGGTCCCCGCCTAACCGGGAACCGAGGCTCCAGAGAGCACAGCCTGGACGGAGCGGGCGGACCGTCAGCCGCCCCGGCTGTGTTTCCAGATGAATAAATGTAGCGCCCGCCCCCCAGTAGGTGCTGAGACGGGCGAGATTAATTGGGCACCTACTGTGTGGGCTAGGCACTTGCCCATATCATCTCGTGTCCTCCCACCAGCCATGCAAGGTAGGAGTGACCGTCCTCAGTTTCCATGCGGGGGAAACAGGCTGGAAGAGTCACTTAGCTGGCAAGTAGTGGGCCTGGGACTGGAATCCCGATTTGCTAAGGAATCAGGTTCTTTCCTCCAGTCCGCACGGGAGCACTTTAACCAACACTTAAGCAAGTAAACCTTATTTCTAGGTATTTTTTAAAAAGGTATCTGTAGATTCTTTTATCAGATAACGCCGCTGCTCCTGGCTTCTTTGCTCCTTCCGACTAGGTGAAGCAGTGGGTGAGGAGAGAGCTAGACTGGGGAAGCTCGGCCAGTGCAAAACTCGTGCTCTAAAATAAAATAAATCTCGCTGGGAGAGGGACATTGTATGAGGAGAGTATGACATCAGGCAAGGATATACGGTTTTTCTCCCAAGCTGTCAGCTTCCTCTCAAAAAGTAGATCCTATCACCCTGCTGGTCTGTCTGGAGATCGCAGCCTAAGAAAGTCATCACAGCGATAAAAGAACAATCTCCGTTTATTAAACATGATTTTTCTGTTTCACCACACACTCCAGAAAAAAAGGAAATGAGGCTGGGAGTGGAGAAAAAGGGACAGTGGTGGGGGATAGAGAAGGCTGGGAGTGGGGTGGGGAGGGAGAACGAGAAAACAAAATAAAACAGGTAGGAAGAGCATCTACCTACCCTTAAGGTGGTGGGTAGGGAGGGAAGCAGAGGGCCGGGGGAGGAGGGGGCCAGGAAGCTCTGTACAGAGGGGTCGCCCCCAGCCCACACACACACACCCCGGATATGTACAGTACAAACCCCAGATAATTACAACAGCCAAAGGAAGGAGGAAGGGGATGGAGAGTCCAGGGGTAGGGCCCGAGGTGGGGAAAGCAGAGGAAAGGGCACAGGGATAAAATTTCACATATTTACAACTTTTATATAAGTATAAATTTGGCCCCGGCTGGGTGTATGTGTAGGGGGATGGGATTGAAGGGGAACTGTCCATACAAAAGAAAGAAGGGTGGTGTCTGGGAAGTCTCAATACCAAACGCAAGAGATGAGGGGGCAAGGCTGGGTAAGGGACAGCAGTCAGGGAAGAGGGGGTGCCAAGGAGGGGCTTCTCCTCCCCTCCTATGGCCTACCCACCCCAAACCCCATCCATCCTACCTCCCCTATCCCGCCAGAGAACTATATACAGAGAAACACCGAAAAATTGTGGAGCTGGCGAGAGGGAGGGAGGTGGAGGGAGATTGGGGGGGGGAGGATGAGAGGGAAGCCCAGCCCTGTCCTACCTCCCCCAGGGGACAGAGGTCATGGAAGGGGGCCCCCCCAACACCCCTCCTCCAACACAGGTCCCCCCACCCTGGAGGAGAGAGACATGGCTTTTCCTAGAGTAAGTTCCCCCCTCCCCCTGGGAGTAGAGACCAAGAATAGAGAGGGAACGGGCAGGAGGAACTGTGTGTCAGGATAGGGCAGATCAACTAGTCTGTCCTACCTGACATACATGCCCTCCCAAACCCTAACCCCTCACCCTAACCTCAATTCCACCCCACCCAACACATTGGGGGAGGGGGGGGCATAAGCCCCCTCACCCCGCTCTGGGACCAGCCAAGAGCAGATCAGGTGTGGGAAGAAGGGGAGACAACTCCCATTCCCCCCTTGCCGCCCCCTCCCTGCCCCGGTGGCCCCCTCCACCCCATCAGGTTCTGGGTGGGGAGGGTATAAATGGAAGAGTGGTAGGAGGAAAAGGAGTTTGTGCGTGCTGAGCCCCCCCAGACGCTCCTGAGAAATCAAGGGGTAATAGGGCCCCCTCACCCGGGGTCCCCTCCCCATAACAAGGGGGGCAGGGGAGGCCAAAATGGGGCGGTGGAGGGGAGTTAGATTGTCAGCTCTGGTTACTGCTAAAAAATCACCCTGAAGTTGAAAGTTTGGAGGTGCCACACCCCCAGGGTGGGGGTGAGGATCTGTCCCCCAGTGCTCAGGGGAACAATGAGGCAGAGGATGGGGATAGCACCCCGGAGTGAAGGGGTCTGTGTGGGGTAGCGGTGTCCTGGAGCAAGGGTCCCTGGGGGTCAAAGAGGGGGCAGCACCCCGACAGGAAGGAAAAGGGGGCAGCTCATAGTCCCCGCTCTCCCCCCTGGAAATGGTGCAGTGGGGGTGGGGGATCAGTGCCCCCCAAGGAGGCATTCAGGGAGGCAATCCCGCTGTCCCTCGGTGACGTCCAGTCCTGGTGGTTGGTGCTATTACGGGGTGGGGTGCACAGGGAAGGAAGAGAAGGTCTGTGATGCTGGGTGGGCTAGTGGTCTGCGGTGTTTCGGAACTCGCCGTTCTCCGTGATCTGCAGCCGGGGTGGAGGGGGCGGGGCTGGGGGGGCCAGGCCGTTCCACGGTGGGGCCAGCGTCACACGCGGGTTTGTTGGACCCAAGGGGGGAAGCTGCCTCTCCTGCAAGACACCAAAGAGGAGAGCGCGGACTTATTGAGACGCTTCGAGGGGGCCTGGATGCCAAGCCCCCAAGCAGTGGCCTCCCCCCTAGCCAGCCCACTCCACAAGCATGTCCCACCCCCTCCTCCCAGGACAATCCCCACCATCCCCCTATTTTGTTTCTCACCTGCAGAAGTTACGTCCTTTGCGATCAGGGAGAAGAGAATCTCACCCCCAGACTCTTAAAGGGGGCCTTCAAGCTTTCAACCCAGTGTCATACCAGGAAACCAGCTCAAAAGCCAGTTCCTACCTCACCCCCAACCTAACCCCTCTAGGTCACCTATATACCCCCTGCCCAGCCTGCCCTCCTCCTCTTGGAACCCCCTCCCAGCCCACCCCCAACCCGAGATAGGAACTTGGTGTTGAGGAACAAGGGGAGGCAGTACAGCAAAACCTCATTAATCCAAACCCCCGTGGATTTGGAATTTTTTCATAATTTGAACAAAAACTGGGCTTGAGTTTTCCTTTATCTGTGAAGAAAGGGTGTGCTACGCAAATCAGTGGTGGAAATGTGTCTGTAGGAGGGGCTATTTAACCTATACCAGAAAACAGACTTTTCAATCCTATCTATTCATTAATGCATGCTCCCTGAGGACCTGAGTGGAAAAAGCCTTGTTCATTCAGTTCTACTTACTGTATATATTTTGAAGACATGCATTTCATTAAATAGACACTGTCATTCAGTTTTGTCACTTATTCAGAGTGGCCATCTTCTCAAATATAACATTCCAAATTACAGAGGTTTAACTGTACTGGGGGGAAAGGAAGGGGATCAGGGAAGTGATGTGGGAAGGGCAAGATCTTGTGGGAGGGAATGACTAGGAGCTTCTGCAGAGACACAGCATGCCCCAATCTCTGCGTCCCTGGGAAGCAGAAAGTGGCTTTATTTTCTTCCACCTCCGCCTGCCTTTCAGTCCCTCTCCCTGGGTGCCCAGTTAGAAGGTGAGGGGTACCAGACCCTCTTCCCACCCCTGGTCCTACTCCCATCAGCTCCTGTCACTCCTGGACCAACTTCTGGTTCCTGCCCTAGCCCTACCTTCTGTTCCTCTGCTGGGAAAGAAGAAAGTTACCTGAACTCCCCTCCACTTCTGGTTGCTCACTTGGCTTTTCAAAATTCAGGCTCAAAACTAATTTATAAATTAATGGCTTAATTGCAGGGGGACCAATACCTACTACAAAGTGGTTTAGAACAA
The DNA here is from genome assembly GCF_000956105.1 of Propithecus coquereli. NCBI lineage: Eukaryota > Metazoa > Chordata > Mammalia > Primates > Indriidae > Propithecus > Propithecus coquereli. Next base: position 452,866 of record NW_012151807.1, read on the forward strand.
ATGTCCAAATTATTCCTTGGGCCACAGGGCATTTAGACCTGGCAATGTGGCTATCTGACATCTCCAAAAGATACAAAAACATTCCAAATAAAGACTCCCAGAGCACCATTCCCTTCTATCCCAGGATCAAGGAGCTCAGGTCACCCAGACCCCAGCCTTAAGCAAAGCTGCCTTCTTACCTTGCTGGGTATCACATACTTTCTCCACGTCAGTGAGAGGCGATTATGAATGGTAGGGTATCCTGACCACAGCAGAGGAAGGAACCCCCAGATTCCCTTTCCTCTGCTTGTCTGTTGGCGACAGCACATAGGCATGCCCCTACACCCCCATCGACCCAAATTTAGAAAGTAGATAAATTAGGGTACCATTATTCACTTTACAAAAGAATTCACTGCAGGAGTCCTTTAAATGGTGAGGTCCCCTGGTGCCTTTTAGCATCTGTTTGCTGATCACTAACTACTTTGACAGAGAGGCTGGGCAGACAGTTAAAATTGCAGTGTGAGGAGCCACTACCCACTGCACGTGAATCCCAAAGAAAATAAAGTATCTCAGAAATGATGTCTGTGGCTGACAGGTTCTCATTTACTGGCTTTTTAGGTAGGATTATGTGTCCGGCAAGGCCACCGGGTGGTGGGAGACAGGGAGTGAGTGGCATTAGCAACCTGGGGATGTGAGCTCTGACAAGAAGAATGAAGAGGTTATTTAGTGTGCTGTTCCTGGCATCTCTGCCTGGGCATCGACGTCATTCCAAGCCTATGATCTGATCTAGGAAGACATCTCTCCTCACTTCTAACTCCCAGGCCACGTGGGCAAGTCCACGTCCCAACATCTGTCCGAGGTTCCTTTCTTGTTCCTCCTCCTTGTTCTACCCACTCTGTCTACTGTCAGGACATCACGACGGCATTTTTTCCCAGGGCACCCCAAAGTCTCCCTGGGTTAACGACCTACTCCTAATCCCTACCCAGTGGGGGCTAATGTGAGCCCCAGATGCCTTCTACCTCTCAGCTATAAGGGAGGAGGAAGAGAGAAACAGGTGAGGATTGGCAAGGAGGGGTACAGGGATGGAAGAGGAAACCCCAACCTACCTGTGGCAGTCAGCACAGCCCCTACAGCTGGGTTTCCCCAACCCATCACCACCTCCCGCCATTAACAAACCCGCCCCCAACCTCCCAACCCCCAAGGACGGTCTGGTGAAATGGGGGGTGACAGACATACACTGGAGAGGTAGAGGAAGAGGAGTGTTTAGAGTTGGGGAAGTTTGGAGGGGTGGGTTTTGCAGGGAAGGGGGTGTGACCTGTGAATGTGCTGGGCACGTCTAAGGTAAGCCTCTTGCTAACTGGACAGTTCCAGGGGCAACAGGAAGTGTTCTCTTTGGGGGGGTGTCTTGGGACATGGGTCTGAGCAGGAGGTGTCAGAGGGCTGGGGTCTGCGGAGGTTCTCTGGGTGTGGGGGGCAGCAGTGAGAGGGAAGAGGCTCCGGAGGAGAATTGGAGGGGAGTGGGCTTCATGACCAACCTGCAGTGGTCCGGAGTCACCTCCCCCTGTGTCCTCCACCCGTGGCCAAAGCGGAACCAGGAGAATTACCTGATGAGGAGCTGCAGGGGGAGAGAGTGGGGTCATGGGGTCAGGAGCCTTGGTGGTTGTGGGGGAAGCCTGGTGGTCAGAGCAGAGGAAAGAGGTGTATGGGTAGGAAAGTGAGCAGAATTTTAGGAAAGCAAGAGGTAAGGGTACAGAAGGGAGGTCCTACAAGCTGGCTGCTGAGAAGAGAGGCTGGGAAGCAAGTCAGGTATGAGGGTCCGAGGGGAGGAAGACCAAAGGGAGGCTGGACGGAAACACTGAGGGTAAAGGGGGCGCTGCAGGGTAGGAGGCCTTCAAGATCTTTCAAGTCAGGATGAGGCAGCTATGCAGGAGCTGCCAAGGAGTCAGGAAAGTTGAGGAGCCAAGAGAACAGAGGTGATGGGGACCCCAAGTGTCCAGGGCACCTGCCAGGGCCTGGGGAAACTACAGTTCATACTCTGTTCTAACAAACGGCAGCTTCTAGCCCTCCCGGCCCAAGAAAAGCTCAGAGGAAGCTGCACTCTGTGCCTTGAACAGGAGTGGGCAAAGAAGGGGCGGAGGTTCAAGGAACTGTGTTGGGATTGGGGGCAGAAAGACGGAGGTGCTGGTGCAAGGTCTTGAGACGCGGACAGGAGTGGAAAGACTAGACGGGAAGGCACAGGGGTGGGGCTGACGCTGCCAGGAGTGACAAAGGCACAGACGATGGAATGAAGATGGGGTCACGGGGGGACTGCTGGTAGCAGCCAGTGGACAGAGGACTGTGGGAGAGACAGATGGTGATGGGCTGGGGTGGCTGGTGCAGTGAGTGCACGAAGGACAGTGGGATGGATGGGGATGGGACACGGAGAAGATAAATGACATTGTAATTTCCACCTGAGCGTCGAGCAGCCTCTTCTTGGGTTCAGGCAGCGGCTCAGCCATGGCGGGGTGGTCCCGGCGCAGCTCCTCCTCCACCAGCATCAGCCTGAAGGGACGGGCTTCAGTGGGGTTAGTGGCGGGCACAGGCTCGGAGCCTGCCCATGGAACTCCTGATCCCGGGGAACCCCACGGCCCTTTGGGAAAGCCTCAGCATCCTTCTCTCCTTCCCTCAGAACCTCTTCAATGGCCGTGACCCAAAAGACTCTGTTACTCAGGCTCATGCTCTCCAGGGACCCTCACATCTGCCTGCTAAGGACAGCTTTCTGTGCCTTAAGACCTCTACCACCCAGACACCCCCGGCCCTCCATCCTCCCAATCAGGACAGCAGTACCCCTTCCCCAGACCCTCTGTGGTTGAGGACCTGGCTTCTGCGTCCTCTGTGTCACCTGACTGAACCTATGCCATTTCTAGTGACAGTCCCTGGGGCACCCCTAGCCCAAGAGGATTTTCTACAATCATTATTCCCAGCATCTCCCTGCCTTTGATACACATTCTCAGGGTGACGTCTCATAAAGAGTATCAATTTAGAGCAGTGGTTTTCAAAAAATGTTTCAAGTCAAGAAGCCCTTTTCTTCTAACTCTCTTACTCAAAAATTCATTTAGGGCCAGCGTGGTGGCTCACACCTGTAATCCTAACACTTTGAGAGGTCAAGGCTAGAAGATCACTGGAGCCCAAGAGTTTCAGACCAGACTGAGCAAAATAGCAAGACCCCATCTCTACACAAAATTTAAATAAAACTAGATAGGCGTGGTGGTGCTCCCCTAAAGTCTCAGCTACTTGGTAGACTGAGGCAGGAGGATCACTTGAGCCCAGGAGTCTGAGGCTGCAGTGAGCTATGATGATGCCATTGCACTCCAGCCTGGGTGACAGACCAAGACCCTGTCGCCAAAAAAAAAAAAAAAAAAAAAAAAAGATCTTTTCTAATAGACACCTTTCCAAGGCTGGCGAGCGAGGGGCTGCTCAGGATGGGCATGGCCAGAGGCTACTCTGGCTAAGGAGCCCTGCTTAGCTTTGGGGTGAACATCGCAGGCTAGGCTGAAAATAAACCAGTGGGGAGTCCTGGCCTAGACTGAGTCCAGACACAGTGACAGTTGGACAGTAACAGGTTTATCTGCATTTTCCAAGGGCTTCAGAAGCTAATGTATTAGGAAAGAGGTCAGAGTTTAGTAAAGGAACATTTAATGCACTAAACGAGAAGTTTCTCTCCATCTGGTGATGGGTGAGTATGTGGCATCTCCAGGTGATGGGCTCTCCTGGTAGTCTCCCGAGTTTGGGGGTGGGAGTTGGAGGAGTAGCTCGCTCACTAGCTCTCTTCAGCCTCAGGCTCTCCCTTGCTACCCCTCCCCGGGCCGCCCCTCACCTGCCAATGATGCTCTTGATCTGCGAGTCCTTCTCCACTTGCTGCTGCCGTAGCCTCTTCTCGCTCTGCTCTAGTCGGGCCTGATACTGCATCAGGATTTTGCTGGTCTGTTCTTCCTGGGACAGCAGCCTCCGCTCATACTCTTCCAGCTTCCGGTTGGACATGTGCAGCCGCTCCTTCAGTGAGTGAATCTCCTCCTCGTACTCCTTCACCTGCCCGCCGGGCACACGACCCCGCACTGTGAGGGGCGCCCCACCCCGACCCCACCACCCAGCCTCCGCCCCTGTCGGCCAGGCATAGCCACTGCATGGGGAGAGGCGTCCACCTGCCTTCCCCAACTGTTCTCTGCCTGCTGGTCACACCCACATGCCTGCTTTTGAGAAGGCTCTACCATGACGCTGAGGCTCCCTCAAAATGGAGCAAGGTCACAGACCCCCACAGCCTGAGAGGTATGTACGTCCTCTCACATGTGCATCTGGACACATAAGGAACTACACAGAAACCTAGACAGACTCACAGACACACCTTGAGTAACTGTACCCAGAAATTAGAGATAATTTCCAGCCAGCCCCAAGCTAGGCCCCAGAACACACGGGGGAGACATAGGAGGAAGAGACATGGGATGGGGGAGGCAGGTGCTGTTCCACCTGGGACTCCCTCCTTGGCTCTGTCCCGGGGATAGGGGATCTTTAAGTGAATCCCAGGCTGAGAATCTAGGAATGCACAGCGACCCTGTCACCTATGCCCACGGTTCAGTGACGGGGTAAGCCTGACATCCATCATAGTACAACTGCAATCCCCTCTGTCCCAGCCAGTGTGTTTGCTTCTACTGCTAGTAAAGTAACTCTTCCTTTCCTGAGCAGTCACAAGAGCCAGGGCTATGGTCTCTCTGGGAAAGAACATGGGAGTAAGCCTAAAATAGCACATTTTCCCCTAGATAGTCTATGATATGTATAACCTACAAAGTAGAGTAGAAAGTGGCTTTTAACAGCTGATTGTGTGTCTCTGGTCTCCCCAGGTGGACCGAAAGCTTCTAAAGAGAGGGGATCAGGTCTTTGTCTTTTCTTCCCACCACAACTACCTGACCTTGGATGTTTCCCTTGGAAGTGACTAAGGGTCTCCCCTGTGGGTAAAAGGAAGAACCGGGCTTGGGCTGGTAGGGCCCAGCGTACCCTATCCAGCCGGCTCTCATCCATCGATTTCGAGTACTCCTTGAGCTTGTACTCTTCCCGCTCAATGTGGGCACTCTCGATGTCAGCCGACAGGTGAGGCATATTGGAGACCCAGGCCACCGTCCGCTCAGAGGCTGGCATCGTGGGGTTTAGTGTAGATGGCGTCTGAGAATGCTGCGACAAGGCAGTGTAGGGGCAAACAGAGAGAGGAAAGGTGGGAAAAGGCAGGTGCATTTAAAGGGAGAGCATAGCCAAAGGAGAGAACAGTCCCAGTCCTCCTGTCCTACTCCAGCCCTTATCACCTCTGAATGCCAGAAGTGACTTAGCATGTCTCCCCTCTGGAAGAGAGCACTAGGCGGGTAGGGATTTGGGGCTGTCATTCACTGCCATATTCTCAGTTCCTAGAACAGCACATGGCACACAGCAGGCCCTCCATACATGTTTGTTTAATGACCGAAAGGAGGCAAGAAGATTAACTCCAGACCACAGACTCTGTCCCACCCCCATCCCCGTCTCCTCCTTCCCTCCCTGCACATCACCCAACCCGCCTTCCTCCTGCCCTCACCTACCTGCTTGGTGATGGAGGGCTTGAGCCCTCCACCCCCTCCGCCACCGCTGCCCCCGCTGCCCCCAATGCTGCCCTCCTTGCTGAGGCTCTGTTGCCGTGGACGGGCAGGGCCATAACTCGGCTCCGGGGACTGCAACAGATTCCCACTGGATGGCCGGGGTTTCTGGGCGGCGCTGACTGTCAACTGCTGAGACTTGCCCCTCTGCAAAGGAGGCGGCTGGCCCCCGCCACCCCCACCGCTGCCCCCACCACTCCCACCTCCGGGCCCTGAGGGAGCTGGCCTCTGGGGACCGATGGTGATCTGGGGAGGGGACAGCATGTGCTGCAGGTTGTCCTGGAGTGAGAGCTGCCGACGGGTGAAGTCAGTGCCAGAGGGTCCAAACTCATCACTGTAGCTGTGGCTGTGAAGGATGGAAGCAGCGGGGGGCTTGGGGACCCCTGAAGAGAGGTCCTCGCTCTTGCTATAGCCATGGAATGGGGCAAAGGTGTCCCCAGGGGGCTCTCCACCTCGGTGGTGGTGATGGTGGTGGTGGTGGTGGTGGGACGAAGGTGGACCATGGCCAGCGCCCCCTCCATGGCCCCCTGGGGGGCCTGGCCCATCAGCAGCCATGTGGAAGAGAGGGTTCTGGAAGGAAAGGGGGATACGCAGTTGCTGGGCAGGGACACCGTCCGTGGTGACACCCATCTGGCTGAGGCGCATGCCAGCTGCCGTGATGGAGGAGCCACTCCCCTGGGAGAGGCGACCGGCAGGCGCAGGCCGCAGCCCCAAGGCTGCCGTCAGCGAGGCCTGGCTTGAGTGCAGTAGGTCCCCTACGGCTGCCAGGTTGGAAACACTGCTGCTGTTGAGGCGGCCACCAGGCCCATCGCCCTGCAGGTCCAGCATGGACACACTCTTGTTGACACTTAGCATCTTCTGCTCCGGCTCTGTGATATCTGAGCTGCTCGTGCAGTATGCTGGCGAGGAACGGGCCAGGGGTGGACGGCTTACATAGAATAGGTCTTTACCCCCACCAGGTGGCGGTGGGGGCGGCTTTTCCTTGGTTGGGGAGGGGAGGCGAGCCATGTCCATAGAACTGTCAGAAGGAAAGGGGGCACATAGCAGAAGGTCAGGTCAGGGCTACTGGCAACTGAGCCTGCTGTGGTCTGGCACAGGCCCTGGGGTGAAAAGTGGGACCCACAGGGAAGGGCTGAGAGCTGGCAGTGGTGGCCCTGAAGAGGGGAGGCAGGGAGGATGGGAGGGGACAGGTGGGAAGAGGGAAAGGACAAGGCCCCTCCAGGAAGGGGTGAGGCCTAGAAGAGGGGAGATGGGGCAGCAAGAGCAGGGATGAGGGGTGGGGCGGGGCTGATATGGAGGAGATGAGGCGCATCAAGGAGGAGTGGCGAGGAGGGCAAAGGCCAGTGGAGCGGGAGAGGGAGCAGACAGGAGAGGGGAGGAGGGTGGGGGAGGGGAGAGCCCCTCACCTGTTGAGGCCTCGAGCCATGAAGGACTGAAGGTCGATGGAGCTGGAGAGAGATGGAAAGAGGGACGAGCACAGAGAGAGAGAAGGAGAGAGGTGTGGACAACGGGAAGGAGAGGCGGGAGTGGTGGCATAGGGATGGTGTCATGGAGGGAGACATGGGCAGAGGAACAAGCAGGGTGGTCATCAAAATAATGAGCAGCAGCTGGGGCACGGGCACCACCGACGGGGTGGCTGCTAGGGCTGCGAGCAGGCTGCAGGCCCGCCAAGCTCCCAGCTGCCCTCCTCCAGGTGCTGGACTGTGGGCATGTCTGTGCGGTTCTGGCGGGGGGCTGGGAGGAGGCTTATTGACCAACTAGTCTAGAGAGATTTGAGTATTTTTGACACCACATGGCTGAATTGACATGTGCTGGCTGAACCTTAGCTTGGGGACAAACATGGGCAGGCAGAGGGACCGAGCAAATCAGAGCCTGAAGCAGGGCCCTCCAGGCTGACAGCTGAGCTGGGAGCTGGAGGAAGCTCAGCCCTTCCCTGAGGCTCTGCCTTTCTGCTCCCTCTGGCTGTAAAGGGCTCTCCACCTACTGCTGACTGTACCTGCCTCCTTACCATTTTCCCTGAGAACCTGCTGCCTTTCCCTTTCTCTCAAGCCCTGGAGAGATGCACATGCGGCCCAGTGAGGAGTACCAGAATGGGAGCGCAGGGGTGCGAGTCCCAGGGCACTCACCTGTTGAGGTCCCGCATCATGTAGCCCTGCATCTCGGCTGACGGCCCCCGCAGTACCACGGGCTGAGGCCGGGGCCGCTCGCTCTGGCGGCTCGGCTGCCTCTGGATGTTGGGGTTCCTCAGAGCTGTGCTGATGTCGTTGAGGAGCCGGGGCAGTGGACCCAGCTTGAGGAGGGCTTCCTGGAAGGGTGAGGCTGTTACCTGGGGGCTAAGTGCCCAGCTCTAAGAGGGCCTCAGAGGGTGCAAGTGGAGGGGGTCTGAGCTGGGGTTGTGGTGGTGACACCTCAGGGGACAAGGAGGGGAGAAAAATCTGTGCAGGGGTATTTTTCAGACCCCAGGAGCCTCCGGAGCCATCTGGGGACAGGGCAAAGGGGACATCTGCTGACCTTGCTGAGCTGGGGCAGCACCTCCCAGAGCAGAGCATGCAGTGTGGAGAGCTCTCGGCCCAAGTCGATGTAACCCTCAAAGCTACTGCTGTTGGTCAGCGTGTCCAGGTTGGAGATCTCATACAGGAACTGCTGCATGGAACCCCACTCCAGCTCCAGAAACTCATTCATGAAGCCCAGAAAGTCCTCCTTTGAGGTAAACCTGGCCCGGGGACCCAGAAAGTGGAGGTCACACACATACAGAAGGCCTCACACCCAGCCTGCCTCAGGGTCTCCGGCTCTCAGGGGACCTTCCTACCCACCCTTAGCCCTGTCCCACCCAACTGAAGCTTTCCTCACTTGGAAAAGTTGGCCAGGTTCTGGATGACCTTGGCGATGAGGGTGAGGGTTCGTGAGGTCTGCTCATCTGGGTACTCCTGCATGAGCCCAAACAGACTGGGCGACATGATTGCTGGGCAGAGGAAGCGCAGGAAGAGCGAGGCGCTGATAAGCCTGTCTGCGATGTCCTCCCGGCCCCGCTCTGCACAGCGCAGCCTCCAGGATGCAAACACCTCCTTCAGCTCCCTCGGGAACACGCTGGGGGGAAGGGGCAGGGAGACAGAGAGAAAGAGAAAGAAAGAGAGAGACCGGGACTGAGCCCCAGAGACCCTCAGCTTCCACGGAACATGCTGAGGGGGGTGGTAGGAGGTGAGGGTGTGGAAACAGAGGGGAGAGAGACAGGGAGGGAGGGACTGCAGGAGGAGGATGGAGGCTGCTGGAAGAATAGGGCCATGGCAGAGGGAACAGACAGATTAGGGAGAGAGAAATGGAGCGGGGAGAAAAGGTGAGGGGAGAGAGACATGTGGGGGAGAGACGGTGGGTGTGTGAGAGAGACAAGGAGAGGAGGAGAAGAAAAACAGACACCAGGGAGAGACAGAGATGGGAGAGAGATGGAGGGTCACTTGAGATACAGGGAGCTCGGACCCCCCAACTCTTCTGGATTCCAGGGAAATGGGGATGGAGGTACCCCAGGCATGATCCCCAGTCCCTGGAATGGCTCAGCACTCACTCCCCGCCCCTCCCAGTTCCACTTCAATGTCCCACTGACACCTTAAACTCAACTCGGGTAAGACGGAGCTCACCATCGCCCCCACACCTCCAACCGGCTCCTCCTCCTGACTTCCCTGGTTCTGTCAATGAGGCCACAGGTCTCCTCATGGCCTCTTGAGTCATCGTGACTCCCTACAGACATGCCCCCTCCTTTCCAATCTGTAGACAACTCCTACTGATCCTTTCGTCAGAGGGGCCTTATGGCAGCCCCTCTGTACCATGCCCATCATGGTCCTGATTCAGGATCTGTTTTTCATGCCTGACCCATTGACAGTAGCCCCCAATTGGCCTGCACTTCATTTCCCTACTCCAGTCGCCCCCAGACCCCACTCTATTTATGGATTAATCTTCTCAATCACAATACTTTCTGGTGCCTTTAATGGCATCCCATGACCTACTAACGAATTCCAACTCCTTCACCGAAGGCCTTTCAGAGTCTAACTCTAATCCCCCTGTCCAGACATTGTTCCCACCTCTCGTCATTATGAGCCAAGTACGCCATTAAACCTGTTCTAATTGCTGTCCCTTGAAAGCTCCTGGGCCCTCTCACCTTCATGCACGTGCCTGTCTCACAGCCTTCTGAAATGTCTTTCCTGCCCACCACGTCCACACAGCATCACCTAACCCAGGCTTCAAAGCCCAGCCCAGGGGGCACCGCTGCCCTGCTTATCTCAATCAAAGCTCTGCCTTCTCTGATTCTGTGTTGCACGGGGAGAGACCTTCACTCAGCACTTAACACATACTACAATGGTTCTATGGCTTTTTCTTTATCTAATTTGTCCCTACCCATTCTGTGGAGGCCCTCTGAGGTCAGGGACCAGGCCTCGTTCACCTGTCTGCTCTACAGCACCCAGAACGATGTTTTGCCCCTAACTGGTACTCAGTTCTCTGAGGATGGACAGATGGATGAACAGAAGGACACACAACTTCCCCAGCCCTGGCTCCCCAGCCCAGCGTTCCCAGTCTCACCAGTGGGAGTTGACCACCTTGCACAGGGCCAACTCACAGCACATCCGCAGGTTGGCCTGGTGCTCCGCCAGACTGGATGCCGTGCACTTGATGGGGTCCACCTCACAGTTCTCCTCCGACTCGTACAGAGCACGGATGAACTCCCCTGGGGGTGGGGTCACAACAGGGAGTGGTCACACTTTCCAAGGGCAGGGACGGGGATGCCTGGGTTGGGGGAACTGCAGAATCAGGTGGTTGGAGGCTGAACTAGGAAGCATTGGGCTGAGGAAGGGTGCACCTGGGGTCTGGGGTAGCCAGGTCTGGGGTTGGGGTGGACATCTGGCAGGTCTGGGAAGAAGAGGGCCTGAGGGTGGGCCATACCAATGGCATCCTTGAGGTATTTCTGACCAATCAGTCTCATATACTCTTCTATGGCTTTAGTGGCGAGCGTGTTCTCGCGGAATATGAGGTGCTCCCGTTCCATGAACCGGTCTACCTCAGACATGGCCATGTCTGAAAGAAAGTCCTGGGGCCCAGGAAAACCCAAGAGTCAGCCTCCACACAACCCACTCTCCTGAATTTGCCCCATCCTCACTAACCCCCGACCAAGTGCCCGTTCCCAAGTCACCTTTCCCTGAGGGGACAACACTCACCTTGGCCTTGCCTGTACTCTGCAGGATGTGAACCAGTGCACTGGCAACCTCCTCCTTGCCCTTGACATTCAGAGCAGGCTCCAGCACGGCACACAGCATCCGATAATGGTTGGTGACATACTCCGCAAACTCTTTATATAGCTCCATGGGCAGGATGCTCATTGTCTGGTAACGTGCTTTCAGCCGCACAGCCGGGCAACCTCCCTTGCCCTTGCCCCCTGAGCCACCCCCTGACCCTCCTCCGCCTCCCGAGCCCATGCCCCCAGAGCCCCCACTGCCTGTTGGCAGGGTCACAGGGTACCACTGCTCTGTGAAGTGGCGCCCAGCCAGGGTGGCCACCGGCACAGTCACTAGGCCAACATAGCCTGCCTTGTCCTTCTTGCGCTTTTTGTCTGAGTCACGGTACAGATGCAGCCGCAGGGCACGGACAGCCGGCAGGTTGTTAAACTCGAAGTGCTCGCCCCAGAAGACGGTGTCCCCTGAGGCAGAGCGGGGCTTGGAGGTGGTGCGTGCATACAGCATGTCGTCCAGGCAGAGCTCACAGTAGTACCGCTTCTTGGGGGGCAGCTCCCGGGCCTCTATGATCCACAGCTTCAGCACATTGTCTACCCGGCGGCTGTTGTCCTGGCATGGTGGGGTAGGCATGGTGGATAAAGGGGAAGGGACACAGAGAGACACAAAAAGAGGACAGTCAGTGAGAAAGTGGGATAGACACAGCAATCATAAGGCTGAGAGCTGTATGTACTGGGTTGAACAGTGTCCCCGCAAAATTCATGTCTACCCCGAACCTGTGAATGTGACCTTATTAGAAAATAGGATCCTTGCAGATGTAATCAAATTAAGATGAGGTCATTCTGGATTAGGGCGGACCCTTAATCTAATGACTAGTGTCTTCACATGGAGAGGCAGATTCAGAGATGCACAGATACAGAGACATGCAGAAAAAAGCCAGCCGAGTGAAGACGGAGGGAGAAATCAGCCGGATGCAGCTATAAGCCAAGGAATGCCAAGACTTGTTTGCAACGTCCGGAAGCTGTGAGAGGCAAGGAAGGATTCTCCTTAGAGCATCTAAGGAAGCATGGCCCTGCTGGCACTCTGATTTTGAACTTTTAATCTCTTGAACTGTGAGAAAATAAATGCCTGTTGTTTTAGGTGACCCAGTTTGTAATTTGTTTCAGCAGCCCCAGAAAACTAATGTAGAAGGTAGCTCATATGTTAGCTAATAGAATCAGTATTGGAAAACATTTTAAAAGCTGGAATAACAAACTGAAAATACTAAGGTGGAATTTAAAGAGGAAAATTGCAAAGTCCTAGAGAGACAATCAGAAATTGCAAAACAAAACAAAACAAAACAATTGGGTAAACATGGGATGGCCAAGCCTTGACAGTCGGTGAAAGAAGGGCCTGGGGAGATGCAACGGACCACAAGCTCATGGTTCGTGATGTAGCAATGTGGTGAAAAGGAGAGCATGGTGTTTGGACTCTGCATGGGTCAGATCATGTCCAGCATCCTGGCTGGGGTTCTTTAAGAAGGACATTGAGGCCGGGCGAGGTGGCTCACGCCTGTAATCCTAGCACTCTGGGAGCCTGAGGCGGGAGAATTGCTTGAGCTCAGGAGTTCCAGACCAGCTTGAGCAAGAGCAAGACCCTGTCTGTACTAAAAATTGAAAAATTAGCCAGGTGTGGTGGTGCATGCCTGTAGTCCCAGCTACTTGCGAGGCTGAGGCAGGAGGATTGCTTGAGCCCAGGAGTTTGACGTTGCTGTGAGCTAGGCTAACGCCACGGCACTCTAGCCTGGGTGACAGAGCAAGATTCTGTCTCAAACAAACAAACAAAAAAAAAAGGACATTGAGACAGAAGAGTTCCCCCAGAGGAGGGTGACCAAGACTATACGTTTGCTAGAAACTGAGATACAGAAAACAGCTGGCAGAACTGTGAGCATTTCTCCTGGGAAGTGGAAGTCTTGGGAAGAAGACAGACACAATTTCTGTACCAAAGGGACCTTATAGATCATTTAGTCTAACCCATTCCCACCAATTCCCTATCTTTTTTTTTTTGAGATGGAGTCTCACTCTCTTGCCTGGGCTAGAGTGCCGTGGCGTCAGCCTAGCTCATAGCAACCTAAACTCCTGGGCTCAAGAGATCCTCCTGCCTCAGCCTCCCAGGTAGCTGGGACTACAGGCACGTGCCACCATGCCCGGCTAATTTTTTCTATTTTTAGTTGTTTGGCCAATTTCTTTCTATTTTTAGTAGAGACAGGGTCTCGCCCTTGCTCAGGCTGGTTTCGAACTCCCGAGCTCAAACAATCCGTCCGCCTCGGCCTCCCAGAGTGCTAGGATTACAGGCGTGAGCCACCGCACCCAGCCTCAATTCCCTGTCTTTTAGAGAGGAAAGCAAGGTACAGAGACTGGGCCAATCGAATGTTACATGTCCTGTAGAAATGCTGCAAGCAGGGTATTAGTGAAGTATTCCCACCAGCAGGAAAGCTGGACCAGAGGACTTCCAGAGCCCTGTCAACTCTGTAAGTCCGTGATTTCTATGGTAGAAACAGATCATAAGGTAGGGTAGCAGTTCGGAAAGAAAAAGAAATGGGGAACTCAAAATAATGAGGGTCACACTCTGCCAGTCCAGGTCCCCCATATCTCAATCCTTTCCTCCCACAAGCCTCCCCTCCTGTAACTCACCTTCCTCCCTAGCCCCCCACTTCCCTTGTGGCATGACCTTTGCCCTGTGCATGCTGTGTCCCCTTTACTCCCTAATACCTTGTTGGGTTTTACTGCCCGCTGTAGATTCTCGATCCATTTGTCCCTTTCGGCTGCAGACCGACAGGCAAAACATTTTGTTCCCGATGATGTTGTTACCTAGAGAGGGGCGTGGAGTTGCGGGATGGGGCTCCAGAGGGGCAGTGACTCCTAAGGACTGGAGACTCCACCACCATCTCTTCCTCCCTGGACTATCCTCCTTTCTCCCAGCCCCAGAGGTTTCTGTTTCCTCAACATCCCCACCTGTGCCACCTTCTCTAGGCCTCTCTGCCCCCCGCCCACTTCATTACTCCTCCCTTTTGGCCCTCCCCAGCCCACTACACCCAGTACCTCAAAGCAGAACTCCTGGCCCAGGATGGAGCTGTGCACTGGCTTGATAATGGAATCCTCATCCAGGTTGAGCTCCAAGGCCTCGGCTGCACTGCTAGGACTAAGCAAGGACTCGTGGGAGTGCGACTCCTTAAAGCTTTGCATCAGCCGGGCCCTGGCAGGCAAGAGGTTCAGGAGACAGGGTCAGGACCCCACTCTTCTTACACACACAGGGGGCCCTGCATCATCAGTCTGGCTCTAGGAAGGAGACTTGGACACAAGGCTGCCTGAACCCCCTTCCCACACAGACACAGAGAGAGAAAGAAACCCAGCCTGTCCCTGGGGAAAGACATGAGGGGTGTGAGAAGAACCGGAACTCTTTAAGAAACTTCCCCACTCCCAGTTCACACCTAAGGGGTTGTGAGGACTAGGGACGTTTAGAATACCTCAATCTAGAAATGGACCACAGCAAACAAGAAAAAGGGAGAAAAAAAAAAAAAGGACAGAGAACAAGGTAGGTCTGGGACACTTCTATGTAAGACCCCCAGGTGACTTCAGAAACCAGAGTCTCGATATAAGGGAAACTAAACAACGGCAGTAAAGAACTGGAGGTTCACAGAAGGTATCTGCCTGTCCCAGGCCTGGCACACAGCTAGCAACTAATAAACATTTAATGATTCAAAGAAGGAATGAACAAAACATAAGAGGGCAAGTTTTAGCAGAACCAAGGGAAAGAGTGAGGGCAAAACTTAAAAGAAACAAGAGAAAGCTGTGGGCAGAAAAGAGCAGAATGAACATAAGAGACAGAGCTGGGGACTGGGGAGAAGAGGAGGTAGGGCAAGGAGAAGGGGGCAGCAAAGGTGTGTGCAGCAAGACAGAGAGTGAGGGAAGACTGGGAGGGGACTGAGAGCGGACAAAAGGCAGAAAATCCCTGCAGGAGGGCAGAAGATAAAGGGGCTGGGGGACAGAATGACAGGGGCGGGGCAGTAAGCAGGGTAGAGATGGGCAGGGGATAAAGAGTAGAGAGCAGTGGGAAAGCGGGAGGGGAGCTCGGGTGTGGGAGCCTCCAAGAAGTTATTTATAGCAGCCCCGTCATCGCAGGCTCTGGCTGCCGTCAGTGCAACTGACGATGCTCCCCCCGGCCCCCCGCCCCCGTGGCCAGGAATACCATGCCCTCACCCCCTGCCGGCCCAAATCCAGCTCTGACAACATGGGAGGGGGCAGGGAAAGGTGTGACTCACCTTATCCCAACCTCCGTACCTGCCCAATCCTGGTGGCCAGACACAGGGGAAAGGGAGGGCAGGGAAGTGACTGGGTAAGGGGGAAAACCAGAGAGAGACCCCCAAGAGACAGATACCAGAGGCACAACGCAGGTCTCCTCCAGCCCAGCTTCTAGACAGTGCCCCCTGGACTTCTCTGAGGGCTTCATCCTCATGCCTCAGTCCATGGATTGTTCCCCATTCTGTCACCCTGCATACCTGTCCCAGCTTCCCCTTTCTGTCATGTTCTCTATTGTCCTTTCCCTCACCCACTGCTGAGGTCCCTGAGCTCATATATTAATACTAGCCACCCCAGCCCCACTCCAACCACTGCCCTGTATTTCCTGCCCTTCCCCTCACACCCTCCCACCTAGATCCTACTGCTCCCTCTCCCACCAACCCACTGCCCCTGTCCCTGGATGCCCTAAATGTTCCTCCAGGGTCACTCCTTCTCTGTCCTTCTGTGCAGCTCCTTGGATCCAGACTGGAGCCCATCCTTCCGCCAGCCTGAGAAGTCCCTCCTTGGCTTCACCTTCATTCCCTTTCCTGTCTTTCTGCTAGTCCTCTCCCTGCACCCTACCCCTCTACTGCCGTTTACAGAGCCCTATCCTAGCTCTTCTCTGTTCTGTCCCGCCCCATGACATGCCCCAACCAACTTGAGTTGAGTCCTTCAAGCTTTGCACACAGATAACCCCCTTCGTCCCCATCTCATTCAAGAGACCCTATGTCACATCGCTCTCATCCCACGTGCCCCAGCCCCTGTACCGGTCATGGTCAGCACTTCGGAAGCGAGGCAGGATCTGGCGAAAGCTGCTGGTCCGGTCAAGTTTGGGTTGTGACTTCGTGCGTTTGATGGAGCTTTTTAGTCTCCGGCTCAGGAAGCCTTGCTGGGGGGGAAATGGGGATGGAGTGGGTTGCGGCAGGGTCAGTTCTACCTACCCATCCGTCAGCTGGTAGAGAGTCCTGGATGGAAGTGGCATGGGGGAAAAAGGGAAGTCTCTGGAGGTGAGGAAAGGGGGACAGGAGCCCTGATACCAGTGTGTCTCCCTTGCAGTGCAAGCATGCACACAAACATGCCAGCTTGGAGAAGGTGGGAGGACTGGTCCGAGAAGCAGGGGGGCAGAGCCAAGAAGGGGGAAACCAAAGGGGTGGGGAAACACACGCACACTCTCACTCTCTCTCTTTCTCTCTCTCTCTCTCCCCGCTCCTGGCCCCTTTCTTAGAATCATGGGGCTCCAGCTAGGGCTGGAGGGGAGGGGGCCCAGCTGAGCCACATCTGGCAGGTGCTTTCACTCACTCACCGAGGGCCGGAAGGGCGCAGCGGGGGCGGCCTCCATGCTGTACTGCTTCCCCCCTGGGACACTCTTCCTCCTCGAGCGACCCAAGTGGTATTCTGGAGGGGAGGAAGAGGCCAAAAGGGAAGTTGCAGAGGGAGCCAGAAGGGATGCTGTTAACCCAGGTTCCACCCCTCATCCCAGTGCCTTCCCCCACCTCCCTCTGCCCCTCAGCTCTGGCCTCACCTACCCCCCGGAAAGCAGCAAGAAGAGCAGCGTCGACGGAGAGGCTGGCGGTAGGAAGGAGGGGGCAAGGAACCAGAGCCGGAGCCCCCTGAGGGGGATGGGGTGGGAGGCCTTAGACCCATGACTGGGGCTGGCAGTCAGCAGGGGGACATGGCTGAGAGGGTCAGTAAAACCCCAGTAATGAAGGACACCAAGGATCCAGGGAGGCTAGGTCCCTGGTACCCACCCCCGCCAGAAGGGGCTAGCTGGGATGAAAGATGGGTTAAAAGTCATTGCCCGTAGGTAGGCTTTCCTCTTCCCCCTGCTGGGGACATCTTCCATCTGCTCCTACCTCCTGGAACCCCTGACTGTCTGGAGGGCCAGGGCTGCCTCCCATGTCCCCCTCCCTGGACTGGAGGGGGTGGTCTTGAAAGAGACCTGTGAGGAGTGGCAGTGGGAAAAGCCTAGGGACAGAAAACCTAAGGAAGGGGCAGGTGGGGGGGAGGGGAGAAGGAGCCGGTTCCACGTGCACTGCAGTGAGGGGCTCAGAGGGAAGGGGCGAAGGAGGAAAGCAGAAAATGCAGGGGAGTGGGCAGGGAGTGGGGAGGATGGGCAGTGGGGGTTCTAGGGACTCCCAAGTAAAGGTAGGGAGAGGAATAGGAGGGGAGGTGAATGCGGATGAAGCTCAGCCTGCCAAGAGCCTAGAGGGATGGCAGCTCTGAAGAGGGAAGCTGAGGCTCTGCTGGCAGGGAATTTAGAGGGGCTGAGGGGCTGGAGGAGAATGAAAGTGGGGGGATGCCAAGCTCCGGCTCCAGCTCCAGAATGGCTGCCCAGGCCTGGGCTCCCCCCTCAGCCCCACAGTCACCACTGCAGCCAATGGGGGGGCAGGTGCTGCATCAGGGGCGGGGCCATCATCTCCATGGCAACAAGAAGCTACAGGCTGGGGAGGGGTGGACCGGAAGAGCTGCCTGTTAACCCTCTAGGTTCCAGAACAGAACAAAGGAGGGCCACAATTATATTTTCACTGTCTGCTTCCAGAATTGCAAATTGCCTGCAAATTGCCCTAGAATCAGTCCCCAGCTTCCCATTACTTATAAAACCCAGGTGTTAGGAGGTTTATGCACAGAAATGTGGATGCCATGACACAAGAACCCTATCAGTCCCTCAGGAACACATGTAGAGCACAGAAACATACACTGAACTGTGGAGGTACGTGTATATGAGAACCATGACACAAAAAATCAATAGGGATCTATGTGCTTTGGAGACATACAGACAACTGTGAGCACCAGGGTAGCACGGATCTACATTCTGAGACCCTGAAGCCCACACACCCCATGGGATACATGCTTAGACATATGTGAGCACTGCAACAGGGAGTACATACTTGAACCCAGACACCCACATGAGAGTTGCTGATGTGGACTTTGTGGCTCAAGTCCTTTGGGCAATCATGTGTGCAGCACATTTCAGAAATGGACATGTGACCCTAAGACACACACCTCCCCCACACAGGGAAATGCCAGTTTAACCCCTAAGATACATGCTTGAGTACACCATGATCCCAACCACATAAAGGTATTCCCATAACCCAGAAGCACAAACATCTTTCATTCACATGAAAAGTACAACCACATCTACTCTATCTTGGGACAACCTCCTTTTTTCCCCAGCCCTTCCCTGGCTCCAACACAGACATCAGTAATTGCTACCAGAGTAAAGAAAAATGAGGAGTAAATGTGTTAATTATCCTATTACACACTAAGCAACGCATCCAAGGGTTCAAGATACCTCTTTCCTAGTTACAATTCTCTGCATTTCTCAGGTATGGCTGCCTCCCTCTTATTTCAGGGAACCTAACTCAGCCATTATTCTCACATGCACGCTTCTCTAATAAGGGCATAAAGTCTAACTTTAAACCCACTAAAATTTTGCTTTGGAACTAAAGCATTAACAGAAGGAGAATGAATTTGCAAATTGGTTTGCTTGGTTCTTGCAAGTAATAAAACCTTATACATATTACCAGGAACTAAGATCCACAAACTCACACATAAGTCACAGGTACACGGAGGCCACATAAACATATGCTTACAAAGACTCACTGCCGCAAGAAAAAGACTAGCAGAAACACAAAGGAAAGGGGGGTAGAGTGACAGAAAGATAGGACATCCTGTTATTAGTGCTGCATGGAGTCACATGTACAGAGAACACAGGACACATCCATGTACACACAATGTGTATAGAGCAAACCTGAAAAGCATATACTGTGATCCTGAGTCTCCATGTCCCATCCTTGCACGATGTATACAGGCATGCACACACTTAACAGCCACCTACACAAACCCGTAACACAGGCATTGTGCACACACCCACACATGTACACACCCTGTGTACACACACAATTGCACTCACACATACACAGAGCAAGAGCTTGGACTCCTGCCCCTCCAATGTCTCTAATCTTACAGTCACCCACAGAATCTCCCCCTGCCCTCCAATCCCCCAAATCCCTAACCTTCCCTTTGGCCTTTCTTCCATTCCACACCCAGCTGGCAGCTCTCAAGGGGAGCCAGGGGAGGGAGGTTGCCAGAGAAGGATGAGGAACAGGGTTGCACAGAGAGCAGAGAAATGGGAGACAGCGAGTGTTCTGTGCTGGGGACATGAACCTCTAATGACAGTCCCTGCCATGACAGGCCTCACTGTGAGCTAGCCTCTATGCCTGAGTGGCCTTCCCTGATCCAAC
This sequence comes from Propithecus coquereli, assembly GCF_000956105.1. NCBI lineage: Eukaryota > Metazoa > Chordata > Mammalia > Primates > Indriidae > Propithecus > Propithecus coquereli. The sequence continues at coordinate 472,269 of NW_012151807.1, forward strand.
CAAGCCTGAACCTATGGGGCCTACACAAATCCAGTGTCCTCTCCTATCTTCCTCCCTTTCCTCTTTCAGAGACCATTTTACCAAAAGGCCTCTCTCCTCCTCCCTGCCTCCCTGCTCCCAGGCCTCTTCTCCCCCTGTCTCCATCCAGTTCCCCATCTTGAGCTCTTATTCCCTCCTCTCTTCTGAGTCTAGCTCTGCTCTCTCCCACGTTCCCCTTCTCCAGCTATTCTTTCTCCCTGGTTCTCTCTTCTCCTCTTCAAGCCTCTCTCACTCCTCTTCTCCCCTTTTCTCCCTACTTTCCTCTCTACCCCACTTCTTCCCTTTTCAGCTTTTCTGTCCCCACTGCCTGACCAAGCAGGGGCTCACGCCTGCCTAGCCCAAAGGTATTGCATACACGTTAGGGTTCCAAGGAACACACTTACACACACTTACTCCCCCGCCCCCACCACTAGCACACCACCCACATCCAGACACGCCCTGAACACCCATCCTGGATTGACACAGATACTCAGGCCAATGCTGGAACACACATGCAAAGACACACACCTGCCACCAGGGACACCGAAAATCCTACTTATGTGGCCATGCATTCCCTCACACAGGAAACTGACAAGAGGTGAACCACAGCCAGGGACATACATGCTCAGGGTCAGAGGTGACATGGACCCGTATGGCCATGGACTGCAGCCCCACAAGCCATTGGCTGGCCAAACAGCCCCCTCGGCAGGAAACAGGCAGAGGCAGAAGACAGACACGCTTGCACAAGGCTAGCTGCATATGTGTGCACGAGGAACTGGGCCCCCGTATGCACATGGCATTGACACACAGGGAACATGAGCACAAACACGAACACACACGGGGACAGATGGGCCGTCCCCTCCACTGGGGGCTGTAAGACCCTCACACACCAGCCGCTCCCGCGCCCTCGCGACCCTGCCCCATGAGACCGGTCCCGACCCCTCCGACCTCCGCTGCCCCCCTCTCCGGTTACCATAACTCCCCCCACTCGGAAGATGCAGCGAGAACATGCGGAGGGAGCAGCTGCCGCCGCCGCCGCCGCCACCGCGGCTTCCCCACCCCCCTCCCGGCGCCCACGCACACGCGCGCCCCCGCCCCACGCGTGCGCGGCCCCCACCCCCCCTCGCGCGCTCCTCGTCCGCCCGGCCCCGCCCTTACCTCGCACCGCCCCCCGGGGGGGTCGGGGGTGTCCCCGGTGGGGGAGGGGCCCGCCCCTGCGCGGGGGAAGGGCGGGGTGCGGAGGGAGAGGGGGCGGCGCAGCCCGGCTCGCGCCGCCCGGCGTGGTGGGGGCGGTGGCGGGGCCCGGGACGGCCGGGACGGCCGCGCGGTGACGGCCGCGGGAACGGCTCCCTCCGCCGCCGCTCCCGCCGCTGCCGCCGTTGCCCGGGCCCCGCCGCCGTTGCTAGGCGACCGCTGCTGCCGTGGCCGCCTCTGTCACGAGCCCCGTCGCCCGGAGACAGCGCGAGAGAGACGGGGGAGGGGGGCAAGGGGACCCCCAAAACCAACCGGGCCACCCACCATCCCTTCCTGAGCAGGACCCCCCCCCTCAAACCGCGGAGGGAACGAGGGTTCGCGGCTCCACCCAGCAGAGGAGGAGCCCTGGATTCCCATGTCCCTCAAAGGTCCGGCGACCTCTCCCGGGCTGGAGAGTCCACATCCTCAGCAAACACCTTTGCATACCCAAGCCCCAAAGACCCTATGTCCCCTGCAAATCCTCCATGCCTTTTACACATTCCCTGCCCCCCTGAAGACCCTAAGCATTCAGCAGCTATCAACTCTCACTAACCCCCCAATATTATGTACCCCTGGAAGCCTTTCCAGCCTGACTGAACCCTAATACAGCAACCTCCACATATTACCCCAACCCCAAACACACACGGTGCCCCCACCCAAAACACACAGGAAACCCATGCCAAAGACCCCAGACCCTGAGGATTCAGGGTAAGGAGAAGGATGGGGAATATGTGGGCAGACCAGCCAACCACAGGACACATAAACATGCACCATGAGCATGTGACCATTTTGGCCTGGGCACACAGGTGTACACACGTGCACATAATACACCTTTCCCAGACATGGACAAAACATACTCATGTATACACATACACAGATGTGACAGACATCACGCACATTCTCTCTATACACTCCACCACCACCACCTGGCTTTGCCTCACAGAGATGTGCTATCCACACACCCCCATGGTCAGAGGTTTCCATGACAATAACACACATCCCTGACCACTCGCCCACCCACCCAGGGTCCCAGGGCTGGCCCCCAAGGGCAGTGAAGCCTGAACCTATCAAAAAGAAGGTGGGAGGGAGACATAGGATGGATGGGGACAGGCTGCCGGCTCTCTAAGGGAGAGAAACTGGTAGCCTGGATCCCTGAGAGAAGGGGGAGCTGGTGGGAGAAAGGGGTCACCTGGGGGTTGGAGGAATGGGGGACCAGGATCACTAGGTTCTGGAAGGGAAATGTAGAGAAGAGCCCAGTGACAAGGGGGTTTCCGGGGTCTGAGGGCGTCTCTCTGCACCTTGGCTGCAGATCTCTGTTCTCTGCCTTCATCTCCCCTCACTGTTCCCATGGAAACCTTTTAAGCGAACTTCTCAGGAAGACAAAAATCTTTTTTTAAATGACTAAAGAGGGGGGTGGGGGGCAGAAAGCGGGAGGGAGGGGAAGAGACAGATGGAGAGAGGGAGAGAGTTGGAGAGACAGACTGAGCAGATAGCTCTACAGACAGAAAGGAGATGAGATGGGGGTCTGACGGAGTTCCACGGGGGGGCGGGTGGGGGGCGGCAGGTAATCAGAGGGGTACAGAAAATAGGAGAAATCAAGGAGGAAAGAGAAAAGGGGGTGATACAACTGCAGAAAATAGAAGCAGTTGATGAGAGTAGGAAAAAAGGGGCAAGAAAAGAGGGAGACCACAGGCCTGAAGGTCCGGAAGAAGAATCGGGAGCGTGGAGGGGGAGCAGGAACTAGGTCATTCTCTCCAAGATCCCAGACCAAGGGCTGGGAGGGGCAGAGGCAGGCACACTCGGACTGGAAGCTAAAGATCTAAGGAGACTATTTTTACAAGCACCAGGAAAACAGTCAAACTCCGCTGCTGGAGAGGAAAAAGGGAGCGAAGCTGAGCAAGGACCCGCTGGGGCCTCTCACCCACAGGCCCTGTCCCTCCACATCCCAGAGGAGGGCGCCATCTCCGCTCCGGACGCCAGACTCCGTCTCCGCCTCGGCCCGCCCCCGCCAGCTCCCTCCGTTCCCCGACGCTCCCGCCCCTGCCAGCCCGGACCCCCTTCAGCCCTCTCCCCGCCCCTCTCCGGGGCACGAGAGCCTGCTCGGCCGCCGTACCATGCTCGCCGTGGGGCCGCCCCTCCACCGGCACGGAGACTGTGCGTCTCAGCAGTTTGTTGCGGCTGGACTCGCTCCTCCGGTCCCGGATCAGAAGGGGATGTATCTAGGGGATGCGGGGGAGGGGGGTCAGACCTCGCCGGCCCGTGCCGCCCTCCTCTTCCCCTGCCCCACCGAGGAAGGGTGGGCCTCCCTTTCCTCCCGGCCCACCTTCTGCCCCTTCCCCTCCACTCTCTTCAACTGTCTCTGAGTGGACCTCTCCCTTCCCTTCCCCATCTCTCTCTCATTCCTTCTCATCCCACTCTCTTCTTTTCTCCCTCCATTTCTCCTGAAACCCGCCGAGAATTCTCCCAAACCCTACTCAGCTCTTCAGCAACTCCTCAGGAGTTAGCTGCTTCCTGAATCCAGTTTTCCCTTGACCTTCAGTTCCTCCATTCTCCCGGCTTTCCTCCCAACCTCCCACCTCCCTTACCCCCTTCTCCCTCCGAGCCTGTCACGGGGGTAGCAGAAGCTGCATTTATAATCGGGATCCACAGCTTGTCTCCCTCCCACAGCCCGGCTTGCGGCCAGACTGGGACCCAACCTCCCCTCCCCCGAGAAGGCCTGGTCACCTCCCCCCACCTTTCTTCTCCTTCCATCACCGGCCACCCAACATCTCTTAAGTTTCCCTTCCTCCCTTCAGCCATTACCTTTCCCTAAGCCGCACCCCCGCGCCCCCCACCACCACTGTCCCAACTCCACACGTCTCCAACACTCCAGTCTCCTCTACCCGCATCAGGAGCTACAGGAACCAGATCCCTCCCCGCCCCCCTGCCAGTCCCCAGCCCCAGTTCCACAACCCATCCAATTCCAACTCCCTGTGGCCCTACACACTGTTCATTTTCCCAGTTCCATCCACCCCACACACATGCACCTTGCTACTCCAGACCTGGCCATTCCTCTTGTCCCTTAGCTTGCTGGCTACTGGTCCCTACCGTCTGTTCCCATCCCTGTCATTTCTTCATTACCCCACCCACTGTCCTCCCTCTCCATCCTTACAACAGTCCCACTCCTCTTGGTTCCAGCTTTCCCCAGTTTATACTACAGCCTCCAAACCCCTGATCAATGCTGATAACCACTAGTCAATGCCCAAAACTTAGACTCCCCAAACCACTTCTTTCAAAGTCACCATGTCCTTCCCTAGACACCTCTACTCTGTGGCCTGCCAACTCTCCACACTCTCACCTGCCACCCAGGTCCCTTGACACCCTGGTTTGCCCTAACTCCAATCCCAGTGCTGCCTCACCAAACCATGCCCAGTAGTTTTCAAAGCATATCTCTCACAACATCTGGTCTCCCAGGGTACCCTACTACTCTAAAGTTTGTCTCCCAAATCACCCCCATTCTTTGAATCACACTCATGAGGCATCCACCCTTCACATTTGCATCCTTTCTTTGCTCCGATGGACCCTCCACTGCTGACCCAGCTCCCAAGAACCCACACTTCCCTGGCTCTCAAATCTCCTTCCATGGCCACCACCTCTATAAAAGCCCTCTGTCCATTTCATCTCCTTCAGTCTGGCTAGTCCCTGCCCCTACCTGCTCCTACTCCTTTAGACAACTAACTCCCCATACTCCCAGTCCCCCTCCTCCCCAGGCGTCTCCTCCCTTAATATACCTTCCAGATGTCCAAACAATCCCTGGCAAAAGCCCTGATCTCAGGCACCCTCCCTGGTTTCACCCCACTCCATGCCAAGGTCCACTGACCTGTGCCATCTCTTCCAATACCCTCCAGTCTCCTCCCAGTTACCAAAAAACCCCACTATTCCCTGCCTTTTCTCCGGGTCCCTCAATTTCCTCTCCCTGCACTCTGCGCCATGATGGAGAAAGGACTAGGAGTGGTGATAGCTGAGTCCTGTTCAATGGGGGAAGAGTAAAGGGGTCCTGAGGACCACTTTGGAGAGGAAGCCTTCCCATTGCTTCACCCCTTCTCCAAATCCTTCAGTTTCCCTTCCGCATTCTAACCTATCCCACAGTATGGGCAGGGTGCAAACATGAGGCACCCTCAAATCTTCAGAACCACATTCCCTCCCCAACTCTGTCCATGGCCTTCAAAGATCCCCCTGGCCAAGGTGAGAGAATGATTGCCCCTTTTATCACACCCCAACCCAAGTCTCAATGGCCACCCTCTTCCCACCATTTGCAAATGTCTCTCCCCTTCTTTGTGTCTCTCCCCTCATCACTAATTAGGACTTTCCCCATTGTTCGCTCCCCATTCTCCCACAGGTCTTTTCCCAACCTCCTCACCCTGCTCACCTCGTCCTCATCCAGCATGAGCAGCTGGTTTCCCGAGATGATGCAGAACCGAGGGTTCCAACCAGGACGATCATATGGGGAATGAACGTATTGGGTTCGGTGCATAGGGGGTCCCCGTACATCTGGGGGACAGAGATACACAGAAACAGTAAGGGAGGCTCTATGCATATGGAAGCAGAGGCCTAAAATGGCAAGAAGAACGCCCACAAACTGGGAGAAGGGGACCCCGCCCGCCTTGAGATCATAGTTGAGGGTGAGGCACCTGGTAACTTTAAGGAACACAAGACAAGCCTTTACATCTGGGGAAAAGAGAGAAGGAGAATCACATCACAGGAGGCTCTATGGACTTGGGGGAAGAAATACAGAGAGGTGGTTCAGGGAGGAGAATTCTATCATGACAGAGAGGGTACACATTTGGGAGCAGAGAAAGGTGAGGGAGCTTTCCATCCACTTCAGGAAAATAAAAAGGTAGAGATGCAGCAAAATTGGCAGAAGAAAAACACACAGAGAAGTTGGTGGCAGGTGTCTGGCAAAAGGAAGGTTATCCAAATAACTGCGGAAGACAAGAACTTGGAAGGCTGGCACCACCCGTCTGCTAGAGAGTAAGAGGAAAGCTACAGAGCTGTGGAAAAGAAGGATGGGGGTGTAGAAACACTGGGATCATGAGACTTTGAGATCTCAACATCTGGAAAAGAGAGGAAGTAGGAGAGCTTACCTGTTTACAGAGTCAGAGACATGAGAGGGCCTCCCCCCACCTCTCCTTTCTCCTCTGCGCCCTCCTCCCCAGTTCAACCCTGTTCATCCTTTGGGGAGAGTTCTGATTCTTGTGGTAAGGAGAAGATGGCTTTTGTCAGCATCTGGCTGTGGAGGGGCCAGGGCAGGAGAAGGCGGGAAATATGCCCTTGTTTGGGTGAGCAGAGACCAAATTGATCTCTTCCCCCATTCCATGTCCAGAAATCGAAGATCCAATATTGTCTCCCCCCACCCCCCACCTAGTCTCCATGGACAGGACAGAAGCCAACACCACAAATTAGGACCATCCCCAAGGCACAGTGAGGAGCTTGAGAAGGAAGTGGGTGGGGAAGACAGGAATATCCAGGCCTGATGACATAGAAAGGCCTCCAAAGATGAGAGCTGGAGATGAGAACAAAACTTCCAGAAGAGCAGAATAGTAGACCAAGTGTTGTCCATGTTCAGAGATGCCCCACGGATCCCTGTTCCCCAACTTTGCTGTTCCTCTCGCCATGCCTTTTCTTCCTGCACACTACCTCTCCTTTAAACCCTAAGGCTCCATACAATCACAGGGACATGAGACAGACCACATTGAGGTAAGAGAATTCAAATCAGGGATATCAAAGTGATAAAATTAGGCTTAAGGTATCAGAGTGAGAGAGTTTAGAGGAAGAAAAATCAAATTCTGTCACCTTTCTGGGATAACTAACCATGGTATACTGCAGGAGAACTGGCCTTTGAGCTTCCTTCCCGCAGAATGTCCTGAGTAGGAGAGTTTTGAAAAATTCAGCCCTTTTCTGTCTGCAAATGTGTCCCTCAAATTTACCCAACCTCTAGATCAGAGTTAAGAGATGAGCCCCAAGAAAGTCCACTACCTAGAAAGCACAATACTTTGAAACTCTATCTCAATGCCATCTCGGGGACTCTAACTAATACTCTGTAGATACAGAGATCACCAATACCTAGGCTCTGACGGCAGACATTGCAGGCAACATGCCTACCGCACTCACACACTTAGTACACCCAGAAGAGAAATCTGTTAGTACACATAATCATTTTGGGAGGAGCTGGTTCAGGCTGCAGCCAAGGGAGGCAGGTTAGACTTCAGGGGGCACCTTTTTCCTGGGAGCAGGGGAGAACACGAGGAACTTAGCTTAGGAGCAACTCTGGAAACACACACACAGACACTGGATTTAGGGAAGAATGATTCTGGGAGGCAGATTCAAGAGGCAGAGGAACATGGCTGAGAAAGGGGGGAAATTTACTAGGATGAGAAATCCCACAAGATGGGATTTCTCAGATGGGGATCCCTTGTAGCCCCTGTTCTAACCATCAAAACCTATGTCTTTGCACCTCAAGTCTCCAACACCCCAGGAGACACAAGAAGAATGGTGGTAAGAGCTGAGGTATTAAGGGAAAGTGGTAGGCACAGACTTGGGGTGACAAGATGGGGAGTGGGGTAGGGAACAGAGAATGGGCTGGGGGACAAATAACAGTGATGATCTAAAAGAGGAGGCAGAGATGATGGTAAATACTTAGGGACAAGGGAATACACCAGAAGGGCTCAAGTGGACATCGGGCAGAGGAAACGAGGCAGACCTAGCAAGGAGGCCAGGACAAGGAGGTCAAGAAGGAGGGGATAGAGAGCTGGCAGAAATATTAGGGAGCTACCATACAGAAGAGAGGGGGAGAGAGAATGGGCATCAGAGGGGGACTGATACAGGGGAAGGACAGAAGGGGGACTCATATAAGGAACGGACACCATATGGGGGGAAAGATATAGGTGATGGACAGCAGAGGAGGGAGGAGGAATGCAAATAGGATTGGAGGTGGGGGAAGGGGGTAAAAGTGATGAAGTGAAGAGAGCGCTAAGACCCCAGGGGCTACATTTCACTGGTCTAGAGCCTTAATGAGGATCCTAACCTGGTCCCTATTCCCATCACTCAGTCATACTTGTACCTGCCCCCCCCCAAAACACACACATAATTTGGCCCTCCCCCTGCCCTGGTGTCCCCTCCCCCACCCATTCCCTCTCTCTCCTCTCTTCCCTCCATCTGGACCCTCCATCCCCCACCCCCCTACAGCCTCCCTCTCTCTCCATCTGGCCCCTTCTCTCCCTCCATCCTCTTTTTCTACCCCTTACCATTCTTTGAGCTCCCACCACATTCTCCCCCCATCTTCTTGGCTTCTCTTTTTACCCCTATGTTTTCATTTCCCCCTCCTAGCCCCTCTCCTAAGACTCTGTTCCTCTATTTCTTTGGTATTTTCACTCAGCTCCCACCCCCAAATTATTTCTGCAGCTCTTCCCCCAACCCAATCCTTCTGCCTTCCCACCCCTTTCTGGTGCTCTCTTTCCCCTTCATCATTTCCCCCTCAGTCCCCCTTCAAGGCCCGTTTCCTGGCCCTTCCATTCCTTGTCTACCCCTATCCCTCTGGCCTCCAATCCCTCCTACCCCGTTGCTCCCATCCCTGCCTTCCCGGTCTTCCCTCTCCCTGGCCCCGGCTCTCCCCCGCCCCCTGCCCCTCCCCCTG
>NW_012151807.1:481262-490551 GCF_000956105.1 Propithecus coquereli
AGAGAAGAGAGAAAGAGGGGGAGAGAGAGGGGGAGAAGGAGGAGGAGGTGGAGGAGGAGGAGGAGAGAGGAGGAGAGAGGAGCAGAGAGAAGCAGAGAGGAGGAGAGAGGAGGAGGAGGAGGAGAATAAGAGCCAACGGCAGCAGCGGCAGCGGAGAGAGAGAGAGAGAGAGAGAAGGGGGGGCGGGGGAGCGAGCGAGAGCTAAGAGAGCAGGAGGAGGAGGAGGAGGGAGAGACTCTGCAGCCCCCACCCCTACTCAGGGAGACCCAGAGAGAGAAAGAGAGAGAGAGAGAGAGACCCCTGATTCAAAAACACACCAGAGACAGAGATCGTTCCTAAAGATGCAGACCCCAGACCCTGAGATGGAAAGACCCCAGACTTACAGAGAAAGATACCTCACCCTCACCCCGTGAGTTAATCTGAGACACAGATCCAAAATCTAGAGGAAAAGAGACCCTTGATCTAAGAAAAAAAGAACCCCAGATACCCCTGAGAGAGGAGCTAAAGATCAAAATCTTAGTCTCATAAAGGTTCTCCATAGCTACAGAAATCTTAGACTCCAGACCCTGAATTGATGATTTTCGAGACGAAGACCTGAGACCTACACTTAAAGAAAAGATAAGGTTAGATTCAGAAAGACCCAGACCCAGAATTAGATCTTAGATCAGAGAGAGATCTGAGAGACCCTAGACTCAGATCTCAAAGAAACTGCAGACTCAGGGACTGATAACTCAGAGAAATTCAAGACTTGGGGGGGTGGGGGGGAGAGAGAAACAGAGAGACACTCAGTTGGCCCAGAAATGGAGAACTCAGAGGCCCAAAACTCATACAGTTTAAAAAGACCTTAGAGAATGTGGCCGCGGACCCTGAAACACAGAAACCCCCAAAATAGAAAACATAGAAGTAAATTCAGTCCTGAGAAAGATCCTAACACAAATATTGAAAGACGCTAGAGAACCGTCTCAGAGACAAACTTCAAACGCAAAGATCTCAGGGATACCCCCAACCCTGGAGAGGTAAGTATGAGAGAATTCTGACACCAGGCATACTCACTACCAGACAGTTGACCCCAGACCTTGGAGGGAGAGGGAATATTGGGTAGGGGGAGCGGCAAGAACCTTTTTCTCTGCTGCTTCCTCCCACTTCTCTGGCTTCTCTTTGGCCCCTCTCTCCATTTTTGGGTCACAGCATGTGCCTGGGCCCCAGGGAGGTTATGTAGGGCAGGTCCTGGCTCCTTGGGGGATGGGTTAAAGAAAAGAGACCCAAGGCTGAGAGGTGGACCGATCTTGGGGATGGCAATAGTGCAATATGCGGGGAAGAGGGGACAAAAGACCATCACTACTATCCCCAACCTGCACTTCCTCTGATTCACCAGTCTGTCTCAAGCTTTGGGTTTTCAGTTAGAAGGGCTGGGGCGCCCTCATCCCTATTTTCATCATCCTCTATCCCATTTACAGGATCTTGCTCTGTCCTTTTAAAATATATCTTTCCTCACGTAGCCATTGTCTTGCCATGCTCGTGCCTGCCTAATCACTCCCCCCTACCCAGGGACAGCTGGCTTCTCCTCAGATCATCGTGTTCATTCCCAAACCCAGGCATGTTTCAGTCCTAACTAAAGGGCAGGGGTACTGTCTTCACCCTCTGAGGTTTAGTCTTCTCAGACCCTCCCACTCCGTAAGGCCTAAGAAACAGCGTAGGCGCTGTTATAGGCACACTCTGGGGTTTTAGGATGATTCCCCACTCCATGGCCTGACGCATCAAGTCTGTGGGGTCTCCGGCCCCTCTTTCCTGGCGCCAGCTCTCTAGTCACGTGGCCTGCGGGGTTAGCCTGCGATTGGCCACATAATGTCACTCACTGAGGTACCGCCCCCTAAGAGGACCGACCCCCTCACGTGACAGTGGAACGCCGCAGCGGCTCTCCTCTGCCAGCAACTGGCGCTTTCGGGTTTACACGGAAACGGGCGTGCCACTTCCGCGCACGTCTGCAGATCCGGCCGTCGATTGGTCAACTCTTCCTGCGCTCCTCCCTCACTAGGAGGCGGGGCAAGCCAAGCCACGTAAGAGCCAGGATTGGCTGGCTCTGGAGGCTCGGGTAGTCTGGCTTCTTCTGTCACGTGGTGTGTGCTGTTTTCTCATCACGTGGCTGTCGCCCAGATAAGAAGAGACCGCTCTTGTGGGCTTGGGGTTTTTTCTCCGTGTAGCGCGTGGCTTTTGTTATCAGCTCTCCTCTACGAGCGTAGGCTGCATGACTAGGGGGCGGGCTCCCGCAGGCCTGCTCGGCGGAGGGGTGAGTGACGGGCCCCGCCCCTTCCGGTCCTCGAATCCTCGACCGCTACCCGCTCCGAAATCCCAGAGGTTGGCCCCCCTGAGGTGTGAGTGGAAACCGAGTCTTTGCCTTAATCTTGCAAGTTTCTCTCCCAGCTTTAGGGACATTTTCCTTAAGGGTGCAGAAGAGGGAGGGCAGAGCCTGAGTGTCCAACCAAGCAAAGGCTTGCCAGGTGCAATTTCCTGGTGTGTTTGTGGGGAGAGACTGAATTTAGGCCTGACACCCCCGCCCCCGCCCGCTCTCAGGCAGCTCTGCTCCTGGCGTGTCTTTGGATGCCGGCACTGCTGCCTGTGACCTCCCGCTTTCTGTTGCTACCCCGAGCCCTGCTGTCCATGGCCTCTGGAAGCTCCCCGTCGCAGCCCTCGCCGGCCTCGGGCTCTAGTTACGTTCCAGGCTCGGTCTCCGCAGCCTTCGTCACTTGCCCCAACGAGAAGGTCGCCAAGGAGATCGCCAGGTGGGGAGTGAGGATGGATGATCGTGAAGGGAGAGTTGGGGTTGGGGAAGGAGAGTGCCACTTTCTGCTCTCTCCAGCTTTGGAAGCCTGTCTTTGAGCTGCCAGTGCAGAAATCAGGGTCATGGGGCACTCTGAATTTGGCTGTCTCTTCATCTTCAGGGCTGTGGTGGAGAAGCGCCTAGCAGCCTGCGTTAACCTCATCCCTCAGATTACATCCATGTAAGTCATAGGAGCTGGGGGGTTAACCTGTATCTGGGGGCTGACTGGCAGCTTTTTTCCTAGGGGAAAATCTTTGCTCCCTCCGACTTTCCACCCCTCCCTGACCTTTTCAGCTACGAGTGGAAGGGAAAGATCGAGGAAGACAGTGAGGTGCTGATGGTGAGAAACATCCTCTCCCCCAACAAAACTTCTCTAATTCCCTGACCCCTTTGACCTTTATTCCTTATCTGATATCCTGAAATCAGTCCCACCCCTTAATTCAACCATGTTTGTCTTTGCTCCTTAGATGATCAAAACCCAAAGCTCCTTGGTCCCAGCTTTGACAGATTTTGTTCGGTGAGAACTTTGAGATGAATAGGGGTGAGGGTGTGTACTGTGGGGCGGGACTTGCTGGGTCATCTAGGGCTTGTATCTGAGTGGGTGGGCTCCTTTGGGTAAATCTTTGAGTAACCCCCTGCACTGCCCCCCAATCTATTTTGTAGGTCTGTGCACCCTTACGAAGTGGCTGAGGTGATTGCATTGCCCGTGGAGCAGGGGAACTCCCCGTACCTGCATTGGGTGCGCCAGGTCACAGAGTCAGTTTCTGACTCCAACACAGTCCTACCATGATGAGCCCTGTTCCTGCCATGATCCCCTCAGATACTTCCATGCCCTCTGACTTGCAGGTGATAAATGGGCCCCCATTAAATCCCGTCTTTGGTTCTTTCTGCCTTTTGCCTTTTTTCCTTGTCTTATACAAATTTGCTTGGGGAAGATAAGAAGTACTTCCAGTCCCTGTAATTTCTCCATCTTTCAGAATAACGCAGAGCTGCTAAATTTGTTTATTTCTCTTTATTTCAATCATACAGAGTCTGGGATCCCTTATCATCCCCCCCTCCTCAGTCTCTTCCCCTGGGGGTTAAATAATTTTTAAAAATATTTAAAAAGCTGTAACAAAATAACATCAAAGGAAATGAGAAGGATGGGAGGGTCAGGAATCCTGGAGGGGGTAGAGAAGAGAGCCTCTTCCCCACCCTCCCACTTGGATTCCAGCCTGGACAGTAGGGAGAATTACTCCCTGTCTCTCCAGGTACATCCCAGCTGTAGGTGAGGTCAGAGGTCAGGGTATGAAAGTGCCGGTGTGTGTGGATGGGGAGGTGGGCAGAGGCATGCTATTCAGAAGATGCCTCCTCCTCCCCACTCAACCAGGTACTGTACAGAGCCATCAGGCCGTACTCTCCGAGCAAGGACCCGGACAGGGTCCCCTCGGGACAGGTAGCCAACCCCACCTCGGACTCCTCCAGTCCCAGGAGACAAACTACGGCACAAGGGAGAAGGTGGTGCTGAGCGTCTAGGAAGACCTGGGGACGGGGCTGGGACTGAGGAAGACGAGGCAGTCAGCGAGTGGGGGGCACTTTTAGGGATGTCTGTGGGGAAACCAATGTGAAGTTCCAGGGGTGACCTAGGGAAAAAAGGTAGTTGTGAGTCTAGACAGATGTAGACAAGGACTGACTAGAAATGGGGGCCACATGTGGATCCAGGGAAACAGAAATGGTTAGAGACTAAGAAACCTGAGCAACCTAGAAGGGAAGAGGGGCATCACTGGAAATATGGGATAGAATCTTACCTGTCTGGGGGTTCACCATCCCCAGAGGTCCCTGCGGTGCTGGCAGAAGGGTGGAAGGAAGCGAACATCCGGATGGGGCTGCTGGGGTTAGGGGGGAAGTCAGGACCTGAAGCAGGGGAACAGGGCCTTCTCCCCCTGGCAAGTGCAGAGCTCAAACACTACCCCTGGTACTAGCCCCCTAGGGGCTCCCATAGCCCCAAATAATGGGTACTAGACACTGGTTCTGGAAGTCTCTCTAGGAAAAGAAGTGGGTAGCCAAGGAGGAGAGGAAAGAATTCTGGCTGAGAAGGTCCAGAGCATGTAAATAATTGGGAACATATCTGGTTGTGGGGTAGAGGAGCACTGACCTGGGCAGGCAGCGGGCATCTGTGGGCCGGAAGTTGTAGCCGCTGCTGCCCTGGTAACTCTGGTTAGGGCTGGGGGGTGGTGGAGACACTGAGGCCTAGAAGAGGGGGCAAAGGACTGAGAGATAATCCTTGATTCCTTCCCACATCCCACCATTTGCCCCATGGGGTTCCCCTGCCCCTGTACCTGCAGTGCCCTCTGCAGACGAGCCCGCTCCCTCAGCTCCCGGGGCTCTGGCTGATTGCACACTGCCGAGGGTGGCCCCAGCTCCTCCACTTTCCCCTTCTGCCTCCTCCTCAGGGGCTCTGGCTCCGGCCTCCGGCGCTTCCCCAGGGGACGTGAGACCCCTCCCCCAGGGCCCTGCCCTGAAGGGAAGCTGTAAGAGGCCTCCTTATCCCCCCAGCCCCCTCCCGGACACCCCAAAGACCTCCCCATTTCTAGACATACACTCCCCCAGATTAATACCCTGAGAATTTCTCCCATCCCCGCTGGACCAGTGACCTGGTGGGGGCTCCATCTCCAGTAGGGGGCTCCACAGGGGGAGGGGTCCGAGCATGGAGACCAAACAAACACTTCCTCTTCTTAATCTCCCTCCCTGAAATGAAACTGGGCAAGGAGCAAAACATACAGGGTCAGTGCTATAGATAACGTTCCCCTTATGCCACTCCTCAATCCCTTTCAGTCATGCTCCAGGTGGGTTACAGCCCCTCCCTCCCCTCCTCTGCCCTCCCAACTTCCAAATCTCCATCTCTTTCTGAGCCTCCCTCTTGTCTCCCCCTCCTCTCCAACTCACCGGTCCTTGTGGCTGTTGAGAGCAGAGAGGAGCTTGGAAGAACGTTCTCCTTTGGGGGTGTCTGAAAGCTGGGGGAGGAAAATAGGGTCAGGGGAACAGTGATTTCGCCTCTTCCCCTTTCCTCTACATGTCCCTGTCCCACCCCAACCTCCAAATTCCACAACTCCTTACCTCCCCCAGGAGCAAACTGTCCCAATTCTCAGAGGTGAAGGGAAGGATCTCACGGTCGAAATCAAAGTACTTCTTCTTACAGCAAACACTGAGGTGATAGAGGACAAGATGGGCCACGTCCACCCTGGAGAAACATCAAGTTGTCAAGGCCCCAGAAGCATTACAAAAGCCAGGGGAGTTCCAGGTGGGAAGCTGGGCATGTAGGGTGAAATACTGGGAGTGTTGAGAGTTATGCTGAATCCAGCTCACCAGCGAAGCTGTAGTCTCCGGACCTTCTCAGGGCCCCCCCGGCACACACAGCATTCAAACTCATAGAACCTGGACATGGGCAAGAGGGAAAGAACACACCTTATTCAGGACAACTGTGCCACGCCATGGTGGACTCACAAGCAAGGATGGGGCAAACAGGTGAGGAAGCACTGCAGAGGCTGGGAAGAGACTGAAATGGAGAAGGGCCTGGGGAACCGAGAGGGTGGAGCACAAGGCCAGAGGGTGTCCTTGCCTCCTGCAGAGTCTGCCCTGGTCTCACCTGTCTCCGTAGAGGAGGGGCTTGCTCAGACACTGGGTGCAGGCTTCATGGAACCACTGCAGGCAGCTGCGACACTGCAGCATTTTCAGATTCCACCTGAGGGGAAACAGGACTAGTAGCCTCCAGATGCCCCCATCCTCATAACTGCCCCAAACCCTGCTTATCACCTACCTCCCATACCCCTCAGTGCTCCGCACACTCTGTTCTTTCTTCTTCTTTCCCTGGGCTCTATCACATCACTTATTCCATAACCCGCCACCCCTCATTACTCACTCCCCAGGGCCACCACAGTAACAGTAGCTCTGCTGTCGGTTGCTCAGATGTCCAGCATCCCAGTCCAGCCCCTTTAGTCCATACGGCAGAGAGAGCTTCATGCCCAGCATGGCCCGGGCATAGGGGCCCTTCTTCAGTGCACCCCCCCTCTGCAGAGACAGAACAGGTGGGAGGCCTCAGAGGGGTGGGGAGAGGAAAGGCTTGGGAGAGGCTGTGGATGGTAGGCTTCCACAGGAAGGGGTAACAAAGAGGTGTCTTTACCTTGGTGGCGATCGCAAAGACACACTGGCGGCAGACCCAGGATGTGCCCTCTCCCTCTCCAGGGGCTGGGGCCCTTGGAACATGGCAGTCCTGGTGATAAGCTGAATAATGATAATGTTGATAGTAGACTGCTTATTGCATTGCATGCCTGTGTCTGTTTAGTATTGGGATAGGAATAGTCTTACCCATCTCATATAATCCTTGACCATGGTCCTGCTGGGGTGGGTACATTATCCTTATTTTACAAGTGAGAGAACTGAGGCTCCTAGAGGTTTAGGGACTTGCCCAAGGTCATATGGTTAGAAAAGGGTGTATTTGAACCACCCTCTGCTTGCAAAGCTTACACCACCCCTTTCCATGTGTGCCTCTCCCTGTGCTAGAAGAGGATGAGGTTACAGGCTTGAAAAGATTGGCCAGAGTGGTGGCCTGGAAACTGGAGGCCAGGTCAGGACATAAGGACCAGTGCTATAGGGAAGGGCCAGAGGCAGCCTGGAAGGCCCAGGGAAAACTGGACCATTCAGGTGTCCTGCCCTCTCACCGTGGCGACACTTCTCACAGCTGACCAGCCGATTCCCAGGGACCACTGTCTCGGAGCGACAGACACAACAGAGGAGTTCCTCCCCAGGGAGGGCAGCTGTGAGGGAAGACAGTGTCAGGGGCTTTGCCTTTAAACCCCTCTCTGCCTCCCAAACCAGGTTCTTAACAGGATGTACAATCTCAGATAGCTAGGGTCTCACCAGGGCTGATGTCTTTCCATAGAACCAGAAACTGGGAATCGTCCTCAAACTGGACCAGGCACACTTCCCGAGCACTGTCCACCTGGAATGGGTGGGCGCAGAGGATGAAATAGGAAGCAGAATTAGATAAGAGGAATGGGAAGGAGGTCAGAGGTAGAAGGCCTACCTTCTTGATGGTGCCCAAGTATAGCAGCCCATCAGTCCACCTGGCCAGCACATCTTGGCCCTCCCAAAGTCGAGGCCTGGGGCCTGAGGTGGGAGCAGGGGAACTTGGGTCCCAAAGTGAGTGGGCACCAGAGCGGCTCAGCCGGGGGGGCTGCGCCATTGCATCCTGGGGGGGCCTAGCCAGAAAAGAGATGGGGAAAAGAAGGTTATGAATGCTCAGAAAGCTTTCCCATTTTCTTTGCCTGTTTCTGTCAAGAATCAAGCATCTGTGCTCCCAGTCTCCAAATCCCTGAGACACCTGGACAGGCAGCCTCTGGGCACCAGACACCAGCTTCTTGACTCCAGCTCTTGCAACTCTGGTGACTGGCTCTTCTCTTCCTAACCGCACCCCCTCCCCCAAAACCTAGTTCTCTACTTTCCCAGCTTCCAGAGCTCTCTTGGGATATTATATCCTGGCTTTGAGATTTTAGGAGAAATGACGGTCGCAGAAGCAAAGGTTATCATTCAGTTTCACCTTCCCGTGCTGTTTAGAGGTATCATAATTGGGGTGCTCTGTGGCCCAGAGATGTTTTGGGAGCTTTTCTGGAGATGTTTTCCAGAGTAGAAACGGCTGTCTCCTGGGCCTGCATGTCTCATTAAGAACAACCATCCTGGTGCCAGGTTATGTTGGGTCACCCTCAAATTCGGGGCTCCCTGCCCCGGGGTTAGATAACTTCCCTGAGTGCCCCAGGAGGGGGGCGTGTCCCAGTCGCGGTCTCTACTCCCCATGACCGCAGGTCCGAGAAGGGACTTGAGTCCACCCAGCCCGACCCAAGGCCAGGGCGGCGAGGTTCTCCCGCCTGCGCCCTGCGCGCCGACCCCCTGCTCCCTGCCTCCCCCCACCGGCGCCTCCTGCCGCCTCCTTACCGGTGACAGCTGGGGCCGCCGGGAGCCAGGCAGGGGCAGAGGTGGGAGACCTAGGCGAGCCCCCCGCGCGGGGAGGGCACGTCCGGGCGTCGGGGGGCGTGCAGGCGGAGGCCGGGGGGTCCCCAGGCCCAGCCCCTCCGTCCCGGCGGTTCAGGGGCGTATGACGCAGCAGCCAAAGCAGCGGCAGCGGGAGGAGGAGGCGGCGGGGTGGAGGGAGAGAAGGGAGGGGAGGGGAGGGACGGACCGGCTTGGGGGGAGGGTAGTGGGAGGGGAAGACGGGGGGAAGGAGGAGCCGGAGGGGGGGACGGGCACTACCTCACCCCACCTCCTTCACCTCCAACAGGCCTGGAGGGCACAGAGCAAGAGACTGCCCGTCCACGGCTGTGGACGCGAATAGTCGGACCGGTGGGAGAGGGAATCTCCTCAGCCCCTTCCTCCGACGAGAGACTCGCCCTTGGGGCAAGAGGGAATCCCCCCTCCTGGCAGCCACCCTCCGGACTGGAC
>NW_012151807.1:491331-493631 GCF_000956105.1 Propithecus coquereli
AGGGAGAAAAACCCAACCCCCCCACCCCCTGCAAAACAAACGAATGGCAAAATGGACATCCACAGCTCCCACCATTACAGATATGAAAAGAACCCTTCTCCTTAGACAAATGCAATAAATACCTTTATTTTATTACATAGTGCCCTCGACCCCCCCCCCCCCACCCCAGTACACACACAGGATCTGGATCTGTCTTCATTTCCTGCAGGCCTGAGCAGGACCAATAAAACACTGGTTGAACGCACTCCACCCAACGAAGCATCCCTCAGCACCCACCCCCCCAAGTACACACACACAGGATCTGGATCCGTCTTCACTTCCTGCAGGCCTGAGCAGTACCAATAAAACACTGGTTTACCTGGGGGGGACGGGGACGGGGATGGTTAGACAGAACAAAAAAAGTTTGCAGAGTAACCAAAACAATTTTTTCAACATCTTCTCCCCTCCCCCCAGTGCTAGAGCTGCCCTCAAGGAAAACTCAAGTAAAGGTTCTGAAGGCTGGTTCGGGCTGGTCCCAGTTGTGTTTAGTTCTCCTATGTCCACTGGGCATGGAGGAGGTGAAAAGGCCGGAGAAGAGATAGAAGCTCCCTACATGCAGATTCAGGAACAGACAGAGAAGACTTCTCTTCCCAACAGTACCCTGGTCTAGAGACCCCAAAACTCTCCCACCCTACAACAATAACCTATTGACAACACCCATTCATAAAGTCTACGGGAGAAAATGTATAAGATGAATCAGAAACAAAGACTACTGGGGTCCTGTCTAGGAGCCAATCTCAAGGGGCTCCTACTGGCCAAAGATGGGACAATTGAACATCAGAAAGAATAACTGCAAAAGATAGACATCGAATACACAAGCATCTGCAAAATGATAACCCTCAGATAAAAACTCATTGGTCACCTTTGGAAGTTGCTAGGATATCAACTCCTAATACTGAAAATAATAAAGAATCTAGCAATTATCTTGCTTTTCCCATGTGAACTGAACTTCAGAGTAACCAAATAGATGGCAAGGGAAAGTTCTCAGTTCTCAGAAGAATTGTTGCTGGGAGTGTGGTGACTCACACCTGTAATCCTAGCACTTTGGGAAGCCAAGGCAGGAGGATCACCTGAGGCTGGGAGTTGGAGACCAGCCTGAGCAACACAGCAAGACCTGACTTTATCTCTACAAAAAATAGAAAAATTAGCCAGGCGTGGTGGCATGTGCTTCCAGAGCCAGCACTGGGGAGGCTGAAGCAGGAGGATCACTTGAGCCCAGGAGTTTGAGGTTGCTGTGAGCTATGATGATGCCACTGCACTCTAGCCTGGTCAACAGTGAGCCCCTGTCTCCAAAAAGAGAGAAAATCACTATTTTAAAATCCCACAATGAAATGACGGCTCTAGGTATAAACACTATTTGATATAATCATTATGTGAAAAAGTCAATGAGGAGTTTTCAAACGGATGAAACAGGCTGTAAACACTCAAATCTAATGATCAATATATCATTAAAAGTAGAACTAGATATTAGGTGTCTCCTTATACGAAACAGGAGGAAGTAGATTGCACCATCTATTAAGTTTTCTTGCCAAGAAATTTGAACCTGATTAACCTAATCAAACCTCTAAATCTAACTACCAGATAACAAAAAGTATGAGGGGGAAAAGGAAGCAACCAGCCAAAATCCAGAATATGATATATTCTATAGGACAAATAACCTTATTTCTTCAAGAAATAAATGACATAAATAGTGGCAGGGTGGGGTGGGATTGTTATAGATTAAAAGAAACCAGATTATTTCAACCAAATGAAGCGGGTGGCCCTTGCTTGGACCCTCATTTGAACAAACCTAATGTATAAAAGACATTTCTGAGAGTCAGGTGAAATTTACCATAAATTGTGCATTAGAGGATGCTAAGAAGTTCATGTTGTTGGGTGTTATGCTGATATAACATTAATAAAAAATTAGAAAAAACACCACCACCCTTTTAATTGAACTTGCAAGACCGTGAGGGAAATCCGGATCAAAAGATCAGAGCAGGGAGCAGGTGCTGGGGCCACTGGCTGCTCCATGGCAGCCGTCAACGCTCACCGGGAGGAAGCCAAGCGTCAGGAAAGGGCAGACCTGATCAGACCTCAAAGAAAGCCAGAACCCATCAAAGAGCTATACACTCAGGAAAAGGGTGAACCAGAGGAAAAAATTTACCCCCAGACACAGACAGTAAGGAGACTTTCTGACTTGCTTAAGTCTCCTTGAGAATTCATGGCCTCGTGGGGTTTGGAGCCTGAATTCATACTACTGGCAGTAGTCCGAAAAACCC
>NW_012151807.1:505787-506190 GCF_000956105.1 Propithecus coquereli
GGCCTAGGCTAATGTGTGTTTGTGTCTTAGTTTCAAGCTTATTTCCGGGGGTGGGGGGGAATAAATACAATTTTTAAATATAAAAAAGCTTATAGAATAAGGATATAAAGAAAAAATATTTTTGTATAGTTGTACAAAATATTTGTTTTTTAAGCTAAATGTTATTACAAGGAGTCATAAAGTTAAAAAAATTTGTAATGTAAAAAGTTATAGTAAGCTAAGGTTAATTTATTATGAAAGAAAGATATTTAAAAAATAAATGTAACTGACACCCAGAGCAACTTACAGTCCCGCAAGCTCCATTCGTGGCAAATGCCCTATACAGGCATGCCATTTTTTATCTTTTACAGTGTTATTTTTATCATACCTTTTCTATGTTTAGATATGCCTAGACACAAAAATA
>NW_012151807.1:509140-510789 GCF_000956105.1 Propithecus coquereli
CCATTACCTGACTTCCTTTCCGACAACTTTCCCCCTTTCTCACTCATTCTAGCCACAGTGGCCTCCTTGAAATACAACTCTTTAGGGACTCTTTGCTCTAGTAGAGCCCCTCTGCCTGAAATGTTCTTTCCTCACTATCCACTTGCCTATCTCTCTCACTTCCCTCAGGTCTTTGTTCAACCCTCACCTTCTCAATAGGGCTTACCGAGACCACCCTATTTAATACTCTATCCTGCCAGTTGGCCTCCTCTGCTCCCTCTAACGTGCTTGAATTTTTCTTTTCTCCGTAGCACTTACTGCCTTTCTAATAGTTACATAATTTACTTATGTTCATTTTCTGCCTTCCCATCGAATGGCAGCTCCACGATGGCAGGGATTTCTGCCTTGTTCACTGCCACTGCCTGTAAGTACCTATAACAGTGTCTGGCAGATAGTAAGTGTTCCGTAAATATTTGATGAATAGATCTGAGAAGTCTTTTACTATTTCTCACTGTCATATCACACTCCTCTGCTCTTTGGTTGCCAGGATATAAAGAATACTCTTCAGGTTGAACCCTGACTTTGGGTAAACCTGACCGTTACATACTAGTAAACAAAGGATTCAGGCAGGAGACTTTTTCTGGAACCAGAGGTCTGTACACACACTCATCTCTTTCTACTGGAGAAGGGAAGCTGTAGATGGTTGTAGGGTGCAGCAGGGCACCAATAAGACAAGGAACTAAGTCAACCAGTCCCACTGGGCAGGAATCTGCAAAACCTGAGGAAGGAGAGAGAATGAAGAGTCCTTCAGCCCAGATTGTCCCACTCCCTCTCTCTTTCCTACATCCCTAAGCAGCAGCAATGACGAGAGAGACAACACAAAAGGACATCAGCAGGGGTGTGGCCTCATATAACCGGTTCTATAAGCAAAAAAATGTTTTCTGAATAATGTTTTTGGTTCCCTCCTATTTCGAATGAGTTTGCAGTGTTCACATTATGGCTGGGCCGGCAGCTCTAAGTGGCCTTGGCAGTAAGATTTCTCTCAGTCTTGGTAACTGAGCAGCTACAGTCTCATTAGGCAGAAAAGAGAGAACTCTTTAGCAAAATTTGCTAACCAGAACTTTGTAACTTTCTGTTGTACTGATATATTCTTTTGAGTTTCTTTCGCAGGAATGGCGGAACCTCTTACAAAGCCTCACACCACCTGTTTGTCCAGAGAAGACAAGATGAGCAATAGTCCACCACAGACTGTGCCTGAAGATCCACTGAGCCTGCGCATAAGGTTGAAAGAATAACCAATATTAACCCCTAGCTCTTTATGATACTAACATCTCCACCCTGGGAGGGACTTATCCGCCATTTTTTGATAATGGGATGCATGTACTAGCATGATTTCTCACTGCACTTGTGTGCCCTGCACTCCACCCCAAACACACAATGATGCTCACACCCCTCATGCATTATTAATTTCGCCTGCAGAAAAATCCCCTCACCCTGTTGGTCAGCGAGGCGGATTTGAGGCAGTTCATACCTCCCCCTCCCTGTTGAGACATCCAAGAAATAAATCCTTTCCTACTGACAATCCTCCTTGTCTCAGTAATTGGCTTTCTGTGCGGCGGGCAACATTGAACCCCACTGGGGGTTCGGTAACAATTTGGGGGCTCTTCCAG
>NW_012151807.1:510839-512623 GCF_000956105.1 Propithecus coquereli
CTAGGTGTGTAGTAGGTTATACCATCCAGGTTTGTGTAAGTACACTCTGTGATGTTCGCAAGATTATTAATTTCTAAGAACACATCCCTGTCATTAAGTGACACTTGACTGTAGTTGTTTTACTGTATGGTTTTTAAATTTGTAGTATTTTTTGTTGTATTGCTGTTTTTTATTTTTATTTTTTTTAATATTTTCAATCTGTGTTGGTTGAATACACAGATGCTGATCCCACAGGCACGGAGGGCCAACTGTATTCAATGTATCAAGAAGCAACTTAGATCCAAGATAAGTAAAAAGAGCAGGAGGCCAGAACCATGTTAAAGTATGCTACAATTTGCATAAAAAAAGTCAGGGGGAAAATGTCCATATTTGCTTGAATACCTACAGAATTTCCCTGGAAAGACATGCAATTGCCCCTTGGAAGGGGAATTGGGTAGCTGGGGGACAAAGGCAGGATGGAAACTTTTCACTGTACGACAATCTTTGTGCCCTTGGAACCCATCTGAGAGAACCAGGTGAGCTTAAAAAAGCTAGGCAGTGGGATGAGGAAGCGGGGCTGGATTACATGAAATCAAGTATCGATCCAACTAGGACCTGGCTTGGGAGACGGAGGGAGGAGGAAGAGAGGAGTTCAGGCTCACTCCAAGGTGCCTGCCATAGTTCCATTAATCCAGATCACAGGAGGAAGAGGTGATTTGGTTTTTCTACCTTTTTGTTAGAGAAAGGGTCTTGCTTTGATACCAGGCTGGTCTCAAACTCCTTGCCTCAAGTGATCTTCTTGCCTCGGTCTGCCAAGTTGCTGGGATTACAGGTATGAGCCACCACATCTGGATGGTTTTGTTAACTACACTTTTTCTGTTAAGATCATTGTAGATTCACATGTAAGAGATAACAGAGGCCGGATGCAGTGGCTTCCACCTGTTATCCTAACACTTTGGGGGGCCGAGGTAGGAGGATTGCTTGAGGTCCGCAGTTTGAGACCAGCCTGACAAGAGTGAGACCCCATCTCTACAGAAAAATTAACCAGGTGTTGTGACGCACACCTGTAAGTCCCAGCTACTCGGGAGGCTGAGGCAGGAGGATCACTTGAGCCCAGGAGTTTGAGGTTGCAGTGAGCTAACACCACTGCACTCTAGCCTAGCCAACAGAGTGAGACCGTCTCCAAAAAAAAAAAAGAAAGAAAAGAAAAGAAAAATAACACAGAGAGATCTATCTGAGAGTACCTGAAGAGCTTGTTTTTAAGAGATGCTAAGTTTGGCTTTCGGAAACTGAGTTTGAGCTGCCTCGGATACAATGAGATATGTATTCAAGGATGTTCCTAGATCATTATAGAGAAAACTATGAAACAATCTGATACCCTGCTTTTTGTTTAGTTTTAGTTTGTTTTTGTTTATTGTCTTTCCCTACTTTAGATTGTGAGCACCATAAGAACTCATCTGTTTTTTTCGTAACTCTATAACCAGAGGGCCTAGTACAATGTCTGCTACAGGGTAGGACTCTACAATTCTTGAAGGAATGAAATCGAATGTCTGTCAGTGGGGGATACTGAAAATAAACTGATAGCCAAACATGGTGGCTCACGCCTGTAATCCCAGCACTTTGGGAGGCCAAGGCGGAAGGATCACTTGAGCCCAGGAGTTTGAGACCAGACTGGGCAACATAACAAGACCCTGTCTCTACAAAAAAATTTAAAAATTAGCCAGGTGTGGTGATGCACCTATAGTCCCAGCTACTCAGGAGGCTGAGGTAGGAAGTAGGAGGATCATTCAAGCCCAGGAGATCAA
>NW_012151807.1:516898-519712 GCF_000956105.1 Propithecus coquereli
AAGGTAAGATTCAACATTTTCAAGACTGCATGCTTATTGAGCTTAGAAAAGGAGTCCCCGAAATTAAAAGCCTGAACAAAGTTCAGGGAATAAAATAGGAAACAGATGAAATCCCTCAACCTTCCTAGAAAGGATTACGGAAGCATATCAGAAATACACTGATGTAGATCCAGAAAGTCTTGATAATTCAATGTCAATTAATATGAACTTTGTTGGCCAGAGCATGCCTCATATCCAGCAAAATTTACGGAAGTTAGAAGAGGTTCTTACTTTGCCCATATCTCATTTAGTTGAAGTGGCCTATAAAGCTTTGTAAATCATGAACAGAAAAAAAGAAAAAAGAAAGCTATACGAAATAAAACAACGGACTAAAGAACAGCAAAAGAGTGATCAAAAACCTACTGCACAGCTGGGCGCGGTGGCTCATGCCTGTAATCCCAGCACTCTGGGAGGCCCAGGCTAGAGGATCGTTTGAGCTCAGGAGTTCAAGATCAGCCTGAGCAAGAGCGAGACCCCGTCTCTCCTAAAAATAGAAAGAAATTGGCTGGACAACTAAAAATATATAGAAAATATTAGCCGGGCGTGGTGGCGCGTGCCTGTAGTCCCAGCTACTCCGGATGCTGAGGCAGGAGGATCGCTGGAGCACAGGAGTTGGAGGTTGCTGTGAGCGAGGCTGATGTCAGGGCAACAGAGTCAGACTCTGTCTCAAAAAAAAAAAAAAAACAAAAAATCCTACTGTACAATTGATAAAGCTAAATACAGAAGATATGGAATGACAGGTCCTTAAGGCTCCCGAGAATACATGGGAATTACAGCCAATGATGAGTATCTCCCACCAGGATCCCAGGGTAACCCTAAAAGTGGAAGAAAACCTCATTAACTTCCCAAATTTGTAACAGCTGCAACCTACTCAGTTTTAAACTTTCAATTAGCGAAGCTTACTACAGACTCAATGCTGGCAATTGGGTTATCCAGAAAACCCTCCCAAAATTACTTTCTCCATCCACCGGATTATGCTGTTGGGAATTCTTTCCTTACACATAGCTCTCTATACGTGCCTGAGTGCCCTCTCCCACTGCTGGGTAGAGACCGTCTCTCTAAATTACAGGTTCAAATAATCTTTCAGAAGAAAGAAGTGCATATTGCAGTTCCTCCAGAACATGCCTGTGACTTGCAAGCAGCTCTGCTTGCCCCCTTGGCTGCCTTCAAGAGCTGCCTGCTGTGGGATGGGATGGGAGGACAGAGACGTCCCTTCCGACCTCCCGGAGCTGCTCCCAGCAGTCTCCAGTTGCTCCTCCGCACCTTTGCACTGCCGCGGGGGCTCCCGAACGTCCGCTCTCGGGGCAGGAGTGACAAAGGCCGGACGAGAGCCGGGGGTAGACAGCATCCAGGCGTCCAGCAGCCGTCCCTGCTCTCGTACCGGGACACCCGCCCCCGCCCCTACTAACCTGCGGCTCCATGTCCACCTCCGTCCCACACTCGCTAGGGGAGCGCAATGAAAGAGGACTGGGCTCGGGGGATCCCGAGAGTCGCGTTCTATCGCCCGCTTGCGATGCAGAGCACGCGCGCTACGGGCTCCGGCGACTGCCACCCCCGCGCCACCCCCCCGCCACTTTTAAATTCCAATGGCCCACACATTCTCACCGCGCTCCGCACGCAGAGGCCAATAGTCGCGGTCGTCACAGCGAAGAGCCAATAGCAGCGCGCTCCGCCTCCGGAAGCAACTGCCCGCCGGGCCTCCGCGGTCCCCTTTTATTGTCGTGCGCGCGAGGGAGGCAGGCAGATTAATTCTTCTTGCGGCCCACTTTCTCCCCTCACCCCGCCCTTCCTCTAGCTGTGATCCCGCTCGATTTCCGCATGACCCCGGCGCCATTTACACGTCGGCAAATGCCTCGAAGACGCCCACCAACGGAACTGGCCGAAAGCAACTGGTATCGGGGCGGACGCGGAGGGGGAGAGACGCTGGAGCAGAGGAATCACGCGTGCGCAAAGCGGGACCTGTGCGGGGCAAGGGGCGGGGCGAGCGCCTCCTAGCGCCCTGCAGTAGGGAGCGCACTCGTCAGCCCCAACGGCGTCGACGTGACTGGGGCTCCAGCGCGGCCTCTGCTGGCGGGGCTTGACCTGGTGTCGGAAGTGGCCGCTGGAGCCCTCGCTTTGGTGCGTAAGGCTAGGCTGCCCGTTCTTTGGTCATTTCCCGTTTCTCACCAAATTGAGGGAGCTTGGGTACAACTTGGCACTCCATGGAAGCCCGACGGTGGACATTCCATGCATATCTATCTATGCATCTATCTTTGCATAGATAGATGAAGGAGACAGGTTTAGAAAGGTTAAATGACAAGTACAACGTCACACGGCGGGTTAGGAGTGGATCTAGATCCCATTAGCTTCAAAATTCAAGCCGTTTCTGGTAACCCACATTGCTTTTTGCAATCTCAGTAACAAAAACAGCAACCCCTTCCGTGTGAATAATGTGCTAGTTTGCAAAGTGGTTCTACCACATTTATTCATCTGAGTTTCCATCCAGTCCTGAGGGTAGGCAGGACAGAATTTTATTTATGAGAATGAAAGGCAGGGGACTAAAGGGTCTGTTCAGGGGCTTAGCGAACTGTTGGGGATTGGCAAGGCTGGAAGTTAAGCAACCTGCCTTCTAATCTGTTGCTTTAACTTGGAGTCAAACCAGTTTGTGGAGGGAAACACAGTAGGGAGACACTTAGACTGTCTGAAAACCCCAACCTTTGATATCCTGGGAAAACTCTAAAAAGCAGGAACTTGAAGAGAAGACAGTAAGAAGAGAAGTAAAGGAGGAAACTGGAG
>NW_012151807.1:531417-531873 GCF_000956105.1 Propithecus coquereli
TGGGTCCTTTACAACCTGGTTTGCCCCTTCCTTCTATGATACCTAGAGGATGGTCAATGCTGGTCATAGATTTAAAAGACTCTTTTCTCACTATACCTCTTCAACCCTGTGACAAAGAGCGTTTTGCGTTTACCATTCCAGAATACAACAATGGCCGTCCTACGGAAGGGTATCAGTGGTGGGTTTTGCCCCAAGGCATGTTGAATAGCCCTACCCTCTGCCAGGAGTTTGTTGATTGCGCTGTGAACCCAGTGCCTGCCACATCCTACTATTGTGTTGTACCATTATACGGATGACATTCTTTTAGCAGCTCCTACTGCAGCTGAACGAGATGCTGCTTTTTCTGATCTCCAACAACAACTAACTTCCTATAATTTAATTCTAGCACCAGAAAAGATTCAAACTGACCTGCCTATCGACTATCTCGGCTATTGCCTATCAGAAATGCAGATTCGA
>NW_012151807.1:531923-536760 GCF_000956105.1 Propithecus coquereli
CCACTTTAAAGCAATTGTTTGACTTAGTGCAGCAGCACTGCAATTGGTTTCAGTTTCAGTCCCAGGTTCACTTAAATTTGCGCAGCTGGCAACAAGTTGTTAAAGCTTTTTGTGTAGCCCACCAACGAGGCGACACGGTTAATTTAAAAATTTGGACTGTTTGTAGTGCCATAATGCAAGCGCTACAGCTGTTAGACTCAGAGAAAGCCGAGTCGCAGAATGGGGAGCAGCTGGATTCTCCTCCCCCTGAGGAGATCCCAGAAGTGACTCCTCTAATAGATAGTTAGGAAAGGGTTAACTCTCTATCCCCTAACACTGAAATAGCAGAATTTATTGCCTTATTGAAGAGGTGTTTACCCTCTATTGTTACTACCTCCACAGCCTGGAGGCTTATCCTGTCTCTTTGCTGCCACCGCTGCAGCCAGTACCACCTGCAGGGGCTTCTTCTCAGATTCCTAATAATCCTAATGACCCAGATAAGGATCTTCCTTTACCTCCTGATTTTGATGATAATCCCCCTTTTCTCCCTCGGGCTGGTGCTACTTTCGCTTTCCCTATAGTAAGGCAGCCTTTCGGCCCTGGTGTTGATCCACAGTTCCCGAACGGGGGACAGCATGTTACTTATCATGCCGTTCAGTATAAATTCCTGAAGGATTTAAAACAGGCCGTCCAAGCTTATGGTCCACAGTCCCCTTTCGTTCATTGTCTTTTGGACGCCTTTTCTAGTAAAAACATTCTTATACCCTTATCTCCCTTGGACTGGGAGAATATTGGTAAAACAGCCTTAGAAGGCCCCCAATGGTTGCAATTATGCAGCTGGTGGGTGGAGGAAGCTAGAATTCAAGCACGACTCAATGCACAGTGGCGACTTCCGGGTCCCCTGGAGGAGGAGCTTACGGGGTCAGGACAATATTCTACCCTGGTCGTGCAGGCGGCCATGGAGGACCCAGCCTTAATGTAGGTGAGGTTAATTTTTCTCAAAGCATGGAGAAAAATTGAAACCTCAGGTCAGTCTGCGCCATCCTTTGTAAAGACCTTGCAGGGTCCCGCGGAGCCCTATACTGACTTTCTGTCTCGCTTAAAAGAGGCAGTCTACCGTGGGGTGGGAAGTTCTGAAGCTGCCTCCCTTATTCTGCAATCTTTGGCTGTTGAGAATGCCAATCCAGATTGTCAAAAGATTCTCAGGCCTCTGAAGGCTAGTGGCGGGACACTGGATGAATATGTGTGAGCCTGTGCTGGGGTTGGTGGCGCTGCTTATCACGCTTCTTTGTTGGCCGGAGCTATTCAAAAGGGGTCTAATCGGCCTGTCTGTTATAATTGTGGCAGACCTGGCCATCTCCGTAAAGAATGCAGAAGGAAAGGCGGGGCTTTTTCACATAAACCTCAAAAGCCTCCTCCTCCGGGGATTTGTACCTGTTGTGGAAAGGGGCCTCATTGGGCCAGCGAGTGTCGCTCCAAAACTGATAAGAATGGAAATCCTCTGCCACCTCTGAGTAAAGACCAACCATCGGGAAACTATTTGCGGGGCCCTCAGTCCTGGGGCCCCCCAAACAACAATACGGGGCTTCAACAATATCCAGTGAGCAACGGCCTTGCTCATCAACAGATCAATCCTTGAAAGTTACACAATTGTATGCTGCTACCTCTGGGAGTGCAGCCGCCGATCTGGCGGTCGCTAGGACCTATACCTTAACACCTACTGGGGGTGTTCACAAATTATCCACCCAGGTATATGGTCCCCTTCCAGAAGGTAAAGTGCATCTGATCATTGGTCATAGCAGCTGTACTGTTAAAGGTATCTTTGTTCATTTGAGAGTCATTGATTCAGATTATATTGGGGAGATACAAATTATGGTTTCAGTTTCTCATACAACTCAGATATACGCTGGAGATCGTATAGCTCAATTACTTTTGCTGCCCTACACTCCCTTTGCTGCACGTGATGTTGAAAGACCCGGTGGCTTTGGTAGCACGGGTAATAAAGTTTTTTGGGAGACCCTAATTCAAGATACTTGCCCCGTTTTCACACTGACTATTGCCGGTCGCCAATTCGAAGGTTTGGTGGATACTGGTGCTGACGTTTCCATCATCAGCCTCTCTCAATGGCCTTCTGATTGGCCCAAAACTATTGTCCCTATAGTCTTATCTGGCTTAGGCCAAGCTCAGTGTGTTTTTCGCAACAATAACGCAACAATAACGCCTTGGAATGCCTTGGCCCTGACGGGCAGCGAGCCTCCTTGTCATTTTATATTGTTGACATTGCTGTTAACCGATGGGGCAGGGATCTCCCTCATCAATTTGGAGCATTTTTATCTATCCCTCACCTTGCTCCCAATGTCAAAAACATGATGCTTAAAATGGGACATAACCCCCTGCTTCCTGTAGATTCTTCTACTTCTTTAAACTAGTTGCCACTGCTCAGGATATTCCTCTAGCTCTGCCCTACACTGGAAAACAGATACTCCTGTGTGGACTGAGCAGTAGCCGCTACGCCTTGAGAAGCTCGAGGCCTTAAAAGTGTTGGTTTCTGAACAGCTCACTGCAGGTCATATTAAACAGTCTACTTCCCCCTGGAATTCTCCTGTTTTTATCATCAGAAAAAAGTCAGGTAAATGGCACTTCTTGATGGACCTGCAAAAAATCAATAAATGTATCCAACCTGTGGGTCCTTTACAACCTGGTTTGCCCCTTCCTTCTATGATACCTAGAGGATGGTCAATGCTGGTCATAGATTTAAAAGACTCTTTTCTCACTATACCTCTTCAACCCTGTGACAAAGAGCGTTTTGCGTTTACCATTCCAGAATACAACAATGGCCGTCCTACGGAAGGGTATCAGTGGTGGGTTTTGCCCCAAGGCATGTTGAATAGCCCTACCCTCTGCCAGGAGTTTGTTGATTGCGCTGTGAACCCAGTGCCTGCCACATCCTACTATTGTGTTGTACCATTATACGGATGACATTCTTTTAGCAGCTCCTACTGCAGCTGAACGAGATGCTGCTTTTTCTGATCTCCAACAACAACTAACTTCCTATAATTTAATTCTAGCACCAGAAAAGATTCAAACTGACCTGCCTATCGACTATCTCGGCTATTGCCTATCAGAAATGCAGATTCGACCCCAAAAATTGCAAATTCGCAGGGAAAATTTAAAGACTTTGAATGATTTTCAAAAACTTTTGGGAGACATTAATTGGCTCCGCCCAACTTTAGGCACTCCCACCTACGCCCTACAGCATTTACTTTCTACCTTGGAAGGTGATAGTTCCTTGACTAGCCCTCGTACCCTTACCCCACAGACAGAAAAAGAGTTGCAATTCATGGAACAGCGACTTACCTCTGAAACTTTGACATTCCTTGACCTTTCCTGCTCTATAGTTTTTTATGTATTTCATACACCCCATTCACCTTCTGGGTGTTTAGGTCAAGACCATGGCATTCTTTTTTTTTTTGTTTTGAGACAGAGTCTCTCTGTTGTCTGGGCTAGAGTGCCATGACGTCAGCCTAGCTCACAGCAACCTCAAACTCCTGGGCTCAAGCGATCCTCCTGCCTCAGCCTCCCGAGTAGCTTGGACTACAGGCACGTGTCACCATGCCTGGCTAATTTTTTCTATTTTTAGTTGTTTGGCTAATTTCTTTCTATTTAGAGACAGGGTCTCGCTCTTGCTGAGGCTGGTCTCGAACTCCTGAGCTCAAACAATCCGCTCGCCTCGGCCTCCCAGAGTGCTAGGATTACAGGCGTGAGCCACCGCGCCCAGCCTAGACCATGGCATTCTTGAGTGGTTGTTTTTACCCAATCAACAGAACAAGAAACTGACTACCTATGTGGATAAGCTCGCTTCTTTGATCCTTCGCGGCGGACGACGTTGTAGGCAACTTTCTGGCCGGGATCCTTGTCACATTGTTACTAAATTAACAGCCAAAGGTATACAGGCGAATTTTGAATTTTCAACTGCCTGGCAAATAGCCTGTGCTGACTTTGTCGGTCAGTTTGATAATCATTATCCAGCTCATAAACTATTCTCTTTTCTTCAAACTCATTCTGTTCTTCCTATTTCTAATATTGCATCACAACCTGTTCAGGCCCTACATTTTTCACTGATGCACCCAGCTCCTCCAAAACAGGGTATTGGAGTTCAATTGCACAGAAAGTTGTCTCTTCCCCTTTCTCTTCAGTCCAACAGAGTGAATTATATGCTATTTGTTTGGTTTTGTAGGATTTCCTTCGACATCTTTAAACATTCTTAGTGACTCTCAATATGCTGTTTATGTTACTTCTCAACTTCCTACCGCATCTTTACCTCTTAACCCTCACTCTTCCTTACAGAAGCTTTTTTCATATCTCCATACTCTCCTTTGGTCTCGTTCAGTCCCTCTTTATATTGCTCATATCCGTTCCCATTCTGGCCTTCCTGGCCCTCTCACCCTGGGCAACGCTACTGTCGATTCCTTACTGATTGCTTCTGTTCAACAGGTGCATGCCGAGCATGCCTTGCACCACACCAATGCTAGAGGACTACAACGTCGCTTCTCCATCACTCGTAAGCGAGCCAGACAGATTGTCCGCTCGTGTTCTGCTTGTGCCCCTATTAATCTTCCTTCTCTTTTACCGGGCTGTAATCCTCGGGGGATTCAACACAACCAGATTTGGCAAATGAATGTTACCTATTTTCACTCTTTCGGCCGTCTTCGCTATATTCACCATACTGTTGATACTTGTTCTCATTTTCAGTGGGCCACAGCTCAGAGTTCTGAAAAAGCTGACGCAGTTATCACCCATCTACATTCCTGCTTTGCTGTTATGGGCCTCCCACATACTATCAAAACTGACAACGCCC
>NW_012151807.1:543440-544607 GCF_000956105.1 Propithecus coquereli
GGCAGAGCCCTGGCGGTTCGAACGGGAAGGCAGGGAAAGGGCGGGAGGAAAGAGCACGCAGTTGGTGGGAGCGCGCGCCGGCCCTGTTCCTGGCCTCGGGTTCCACCTTCCCGCACCCACCAAAGGAGCGGTGCTACCTGGGGCCGGGGTGGCCGGTGGTAAGGGCGAAACTCAACTAGTAATCGTGGAAGGGGAGTGTGTAGCTAGTGGCCACATCTCCTGGATGTGAGCGACGGGGGAGGGGGCATTAGGAGAGAGGAAGATGATCCAGACCTGGATGGAGAACCAGAGAGCCGAGGGAGAAAAACCCAACCTCCCCACCCCCTGCAAAACAAACGAATGGCAAAATAGACATCCACAGCTCCCACCATTACAGATATGAAAAGAACCCTTCTCCTTAGACAAATGCAATAAATACCTTTATTTTATTACATAGTGCTCTCGACCCTCCCAGTACACACACAGGATCTGGATCTGTCTTCATTTCCTGCAGGCCTGGGCAGGACCAATAAAACACTGGTTGAGCGCACTCCACCCAACGAAGCATCCCTCAGCACCCACCCCCCCAAGTACACACACACAGGATCTGGACGCGTCTTCACTTCCTGCAGGCCTGAGCAGTACCAATAAAACACTGGTTTACCTGGGGGGTGAGGGGGGGGTGGGGATGGTTAGACAGAACAAAAAAAGTTTGCACAGTAACCAAAACAATTTTCTCAACATCTTCCCCTCCCCCGCCCAGTGCTAGAGCTGCCCTCAAGGAAAACTGAAGTAAAGGTTCTGATGGCTGGTTCGGGCTGGTCCCAGTTGTGTTTAGTTCTCCTATGTCCACTGGGCATGGAGGAGGTGAAAAGGCCGGAGAAGAGATAGAAGCTCCCTACATGCAGATTCAGGAACAGACAGAGAAGACTTCTCTTCCCAACAGTACCCTGGTCTAGAGACCCCAAAACTCTCCCACCCTACAACAATAACCTATTGACAACACCCATTCATAAAGTCTACGGGAGAAAATGTATAAGATGAATCAGAAACAAAGACTACTGGGGTCCTGTCTAGGAGCCAATCTCAAGGGGCTCCTACTGGCCAAAGATGGGACAATTGAACATCAGAAAGAATAACTGCAAAAGATAGACATCGAATACACAAGCATCTGCAAAATGATAACCC
>NW_012151807.1:554937-556543 GCF_000956105.1 Propithecus coquereli
AGGACTAGGGGAAGACATGGATCCATGTGGGAGCTATTCAAAGAGTCAAGGGTAGCGAAAAGTGTGACAGAAAGCAATATAGTCAGGAGTAGGCTAGGGGAGAGATGCGTAGAGGACAGAGGGATACTGCTGGAAATAGGTGGTCAGGGGTTCTCAGCCCAAAAAGACTTCGGGGGCACCTGGGAGAGAGGGGAGGCACGAGCTCTGCTGGGAAAGAGGGGCTGGCCATTTGATGAGAGTTTGGCCCTTACCTCTTGCTCCTCCAGTCGGGAGGCCAGTTGCCTCCGCTTCTCCTGCAATGCCAACCGTTCTTTCTGGAGCTCCAGAACCAAGCCCTCCTGCATGCCCAGTTGTGCTTCCAGCTCCAGGACACGGGCACTGAGGTTCTTCAGCTCCTGCTGGCCCTGCTCAGCCCGGGCCCGTACCCTGGCCAACTCCCCTTCCAGTGTCCCACACTCTATCCCCAGGGTCTTGGCCTCTTGTTGGGCATCTGTGAGCTGGTGCCGCAGCTGCTGGTTCTCCTGGGCCAGTGTTTGAGTCCTCTCACGACAGCATTTCAGCTCTGCATTTAGGTCACATAACTGACCCTTTAAGTCCCAGGACGGACGTTTGCTGGGTTTCTTCCCTCCCATCATGGGAGGAACAGCTGATGCTAAGATGGGCACAGGAAGGACAGAGGTCAGTGAAGTCCTGGCCCTCTACCCCTCCTCCCTTCTGGCCTTTAAGGCCTCCATACCTGACGCTATGTCTGTCTCCTTCCACTCCAGACAGGGAAGAGACGACATGGATTTTTTTTTTTTTATAGTTTTTTCTGGAGAAAATACATGGATTTTTCTGGGTACTCACCACCTCCTCTTGCCTATCCCAGCCTCTCACCCAGGGTTACGTTTGGCACCTACCGCCAGGCTTCTGGACAGCAACAGCAGGGACTGGCTTCTGGTTCTTCACCACTAGAGAAATGGGGAGTTGACTTAGGAATTACATGGGCCAGTGTCCCTCCACCTCCATCATTCTCCCTTTACATATACCCCAAATCCCTTCTCAGCCCCAGCTCTTAAGCACTATTACCTGTGGCAACAGCTGTGGAACACCGAGGCCCTGTCTTCTTGGAAACTTTTTGAGCTGTCCGAGAGATGGGAGAGAGGAAAAAGTGGAATGATCACCCTGAGGCTGGCATGTACACTGGCTAGGCCAAAGGCACAAGGACAGGTCAAGTGCTTTTCCTGGGAATTAGAAATACGATAACTTCCCTCATCCCCTGAGTCTGACTAGCTCCTATGCTATCCCTCCTGGGATCAGAAATTATAGTCATCCCTAATTATCCAACAGGATTGGTTCTAGGACCCACCCAAGAATACCAAAATCCAAGGACACTCAAGTCCCTTATATAAAATGGTATAGTATTCTACATCCTTCCGTATACTTTAAATCATCTCCAAATTACTTTTAATACCTAATACAAGGTAAATACTACATAAACACAGTTATGTACCACATAACGCTTTGGTCAACGACAGACTCCATACACAGTGGCAGGCCAGTAAGATTATACTGGATCTGAAAATTCCTGTTGCCTAGTGGACATCGCAGCCATCGTAATGTCACA
>NW_012151807.1:557748-559970 GCF_000956105.1 Propithecus coquereli
GCTTGAGCCCAGGAGTTTGAGGTTGCTGTGAGCTAGGCTGACGCCACGGCACTCACTCTAGCCAGGGCAACAGAGTGAGACTCTGTCTGAAAAAAAAATAAATAAATAAACAAATGTAGTGTAGCCTAAGTGTACAGTGTTTATAAAGTGTGCAGTGGTGTACAGGAAGGTCCCAGGCCTTCACACTCACTCATCACTGACACCCAGAGCAACTTACAGTCCCGTAAGCTCCATTCGTGGTAAATGCCCTATACAGGCATGCCATTTTTTATCTTTTACAGTGTATTTTTACCATACCTTTTCTATGTTTAGATATGCCTAGACACACAAATACTTAGCATTGTGTTAAAATTGCCTATAACATTCAGTACGTACAGTAACATGCTGTACAGGTTTGTAGCTCAGGAGCAAAAGGCTACCATATAGGCTAGATGTGTAGCAGGTTATACCATCCAGGTTTGTGTAAGTACACTCTGTGATGTTTGCAAGATTATTAATTTCTAAGAACACATCCCTGTCATTAAGTGACATTTGACTGTAGTTGTTTTACTGAATGGTTTTTAAATTTGTAGTATTTTTTGTTGTATTGCTATTTTTATTTTTTTTAATATTTTCAATCTGTGGTGGTTGAATACACAGATGCTGATCCCACAGGCATGGAGGGCCAACTGTATTCAATGTATCAAGAAGCAACTTAGATCCAAGATAAGTAAAAAGAGCAGGAGGCCAGAACCATGTTAAAGTATGCTACCATTTGTATAAAAAGAATCAGGGGGAAAATGTCTGTATTTGCTTGAATACCTACAGAATTTCCCTGGAAAGACATGCAGTTGCCCCCGGGAAGGGGAATGGGTAGCTGGGGGACAAAGGCAGGATGGAGACTTTTCAGTGTATGACAATCTTTGTGCCCTTGGAATTTTGAACCAAGTGAAATGTTACTACCTATTCAAAATAGACTAAAATTGAAAGAAAAGAAGTAAGTGAGTTGAAGAGCACTGGACTTCGATGCCCTTGGTCCCTCCCTGCCCACCCCTAGAGCCCACCTGTGGTCTGTGGCACCGTGGTGAGGGGTGGTGCTCTGGGGTGGGATGCGGCAATTTCGGTCGGTGCAGCCAGGCCTCGTGTCCGCTTCTGGGGAAAGATAAAAATGGGGTCTATAGCCACCTTCTCTAATTGGTTTATAATATCTCTCTCTCTCTCTCTCTCTCTCACACACATGCAAGTGCACACACTCACACATATATACACGCACAGCTCACCTTCGCAGGCTCCAAGGCATCCTCCATCTGGTCAGGTCTCCTTTTGAGTCTGCTTCCTGAGAGAGGAAGCCGGGAAGAAGCCTTAACCAGGGGTCTCTTCAGCTCTACGTTCTGCTTCACTTCTAACATGGGGGACCTCTGTTGGGAAAAGAGACCCTTAAGACAACACCCAGGAGCCCAAATGTTCCAAGACCTTCCCTTCTTGGCCCCCCAGCCTCAATTCTCAACATCACCACCACCAAGCATTAACTGAGTACCACATGTGTCAAAAGGTACAACTCACAGATCGTGTGCCAGCCAAATAGCACAAACAGAAGTGGGACATAACATAAAAGTGGGAACAATCTCTAAAGGGAAAGCTGGGTGGATGTTAGGTCTGAGCTAACTTTAAGGGTAGTACTCAGATAAGCAAACAGAAAGGGACACTCTTGTTAGAAGGCAAAAACTCAAACATGCACATGGTACCACTGGGAAACCAATATAACATTTTAGCTGGAGCTGCGAATCATAAATAAGGGAGAGTGGAAGATAAATAAGGCTGAAGACTGGTTGGGAGAAGCAGGTAACATTTATTGAGCACTTTTAAATGCTTTACCTGTATCAATTTGCTTAATCCTCACAGAAGCCCATTTTGGGAGATGCTGTTATTAATTCCATTTTGCAGATGAGGGAAGGAAGGCACTAAGAGGTAGAATAGCTTGTCTAAGGTCATCAGCAAGTAAAAGGCAGAGCCAGGGCAAAATGTATAAAGTCTGGTTCCAGAGGCCACGTGTTTAACTGGCTAGACCACATTACCTCATAGGACTTTGATGTCAGGCTAAGGAGGCATTCTCCCTGCATACTGTGAAGGGCCAGCTACAGTTTCTTTTCTTTCTTTCTTTCTTTTTTTTTTTTTTGAGACAGAATCTCACTCTTTTTGCCCGAGCTAGAGTGCCGTGGCGTCAGCCTAGCTCACAGCAACCT
>NW_012151807.1:563580-564085 GCF_000956105.1 Propithecus coquereli
CCATTACCTGACTTCCTTTCCGACAACTTTCCCCCTTTCTCACTCATTCTAGCCACAGTGGCCTCCTTGAAATACAACTCTTTAGGGACTCTTTGATCTAGTATATCTCCTCTGCCTGAAATGTTTTCTTCACTATCCACTTGCCACATCTCCACGCTGGCAGGGACTTGTCCGCCATTTTTTGATTATGGGATATATGTACTAGCATGATTTCTCACTGCACTTGTGTGCCCTGCACTCCACCCCAAACACACAATGATGCTCACACCCCTCATGCATTATTAATTTCACCTGCAGAAAAAAACCCTGACCCTGTTGGTCAGGGAGGCGGATTTGAGGCAGTTCATACCTCCCCTCCCTGTTGAGACATCCCTTCCTGTTGAGACATGCAAGAAATAAATCCTTTCCTCCTGACAATCCTCCTTGTCTCAGTAATTGGCTTTCTGTGCGGCGGGCAACATTGAACCCCACTGGGGGTTCGGTAACAATTTGGGGGCTCTTCCAG
>NW_012151807.1:564135-566360 GCF_000956105.1 Propithecus coquereli
GTACTCTAGCCCAGGCAACAGAGTGAGACTCTGTCTCAAAAAAAAAAAAAGAAAGAAAGATTCTGTCCTTTAAGCAGCCTAAAATTCAGTGCCTGAAGATTATGCCTACTCCATGGTTTCTCTTATCTTGAGTGAATGACCATTCTGGTTTATTTACCCAGGACTGAGGAGTTTCCTGGGACATAGGACTTTTGGTGCCAAAACCAGATCATCTGAATGCAAACCAGGACAACTGGTCACCCTACCATCAAGAAAGCACAATGCACAGAACAACTTCTGATTTTTACTATGGGTAACTTTTAATTCCAAGGCCAGTCTCTCTCTGCCCTTCAACTTACTTCATTTATTCAATATTTACTAAGTGTTCGTGATATGTCAGGAAATGATCTGGGTTCTAGAGTAACAGAGATGGTCCCCACTCGCAAGATGCTCAGAGGACAGCAGGGAAGAGAAGCATTTAAAGAGATGATTAAAACTTTACTGAGTACTATAGTGGATGCAGAAGCCATGGATATGGAGGTCTGACTATATTTTTTGGCTGAGTCTTCAGGATGAAAAGGAGCTAATTTGATGAGTTTGGGCTAAGGAAGAGCATCCCAGGCAGAAAGCAAAGAGGGGTGCCCTGTTGCACTAACATTTGCTCTGTGCCAGACATTGCTCTAGGTGCTAGGCCGAAAGTAATGAACATAAAGTCCCTGCCTTCCCAGAGCTTACTTTCTAGGGCAGTCTTTTCAAACTGGAGTACCTCAAGAGAATTATACTCTATAGAAAATGATCTATTTTCTCAATTCTCCTAAGGATATACACAGCTCTCACCATTCTATATGCATAAGAGAGAACTGAATTCACTAGATGCAAACAAAGGATGCCTTGGGACATTAGAGATCAATTCTCAGGGAACTCAGTTCAGCAGGGGCTATTCTAGGAGCTTGAGGGCTTAACAGAAATCCATCTGAGAGAACCAGGTGAGCCTTAAAAAAGCTAAGCAGTGGGATGAGGAAGCGGGGCTGGATTACATGAAATCAAGTATTGATCCAACTAGGACCTGGCTTGGGAGACGGAGGGAGGAGGAAGAGAGGAGTTCAGGCTCACTTCAAGGTGCCTGCCATAGTTCCATTAATCCAGATCACAGGAGGAAAGCTGATTTGGTTTTCTACCTTTTTGTTAGAGAAAGGGTCTTGCTTTGATACCCAGGCTGGTCTCAAACTCCTTGCCTCAAGTGATCCTCCTGCCTCAGTCTACTTGTAATCCTGAGTTGCTGGGATTACAGGTGTGAGCCACCACATCTGGATGGTTTTGTTAACTACACTTTTTCTGTTAAGATCATTGTAGATTCACATGTAAGAAATAACACAGAGGATGGATGCAGTAGCTCATACCTCTTATCCTAACATTTTGGGGGGCCGAGGTAGGAGGATTGCTTGAGGTCAGCAGTTTGAGACCAGCCCGAGCAAGAGTGAGACCCCGTCTCTACAGAAAAATTAACCAGGTGTTGTGATGCACACCTGTAAGTCCCAGCTACTCAGGAGGCTGAGGCAGGAGGATCACGTGAGCCCAGGAGTTTGAGGTTGCTGTGAGCTAACACCACTGCGCTCTAGCCCAAGCAACAGAGTGAGACCCTGTGAAAGAAAGGAAAGGAAAGGAAAGGAAAGAAATAACACAGAAACATCTATCTGAGAGTACCTGAAGAGCTTGTTTTTAAGAGATGCTAAGTTTGGCTTTGGAAAACTGAGTTTGAGCTGCCTCGGATACAATGAGATATGTATTCAAGGATGTTCCTAGATCATTATAGAGAAAACTGTGAAACAATCCGATACCCCGCTTTTTGTTTTTAGTTTACTTGTTTATTGTCTTTCCCTACATCAGATTGTGAGCACCGTAAGAATTCATCTGTTTTTTCATAACTCTATAACCAGAGGTCCTAGTACAATGTCTGCTACATGGTAGGACTCTACAATTCTTGAAGGAATGAAATCGAATGTCTGTCAGTGGGGGATACTGAAAATAAGCTGATAGCCAAACATGGTGGCTCACGCCTGTAATCCCAGCACTTTGGGAGGCCAAGGCGGAAGGATCACTTGAGCCCAGGAGTTTGAGACCAGCCTGGGCAATAATGAGACCCTGTCTCTACAAAAAAATTTAAAAATTAGCCAGGTGTGGTGATGCACCTATAGTCCCAGCTACTCAAGAGGCTGAGGTAGGAAGTAGGAGGATCATTCAAGCCC
>NW_012151807.1:577435-579090 GCF_000956105.1 Propithecus coquereli
TATATATATTTTTTAGTTGTCCAGCTAATTTTTTTCTATTTTTCTAGTAGAGACGGGAGTCTCGCTCTTGCTCAGGCTGGTCTCGAACTCCTGAGCTGTTGCGGCCCGGATTGCAGAACAGGGGATGGACACAGAAA
The DNA here is from genome assembly GCF_000956105.1 of Propithecus coquereli. Lineage (NCBI taxonomy): Eukaryota > Metazoa > Chordata > Mammalia > Primates > Indriidae > Propithecus > Propithecus coquereli. The sequence continues at coordinate 577,573 of NW_012151807.1, forward strand.
GAAATACACAGACACACACAAGGACATACAAGACTGCAGTAGACAATTCTACCAGTCGCTTTATTATGTACTTTTTCTATGTCCGGCAGCTACTTCCTGGCACGTGACTACCTTGGGCACCCTGAGAAAAATACATTTTCATTCCTTCCAGATGATTGCTTAAGGGAAGCAGACGTTTGCATCTTAACTTCTTGTATCTTAACTTCTTTATCTCATTACCATATGCAGGACAATGAGATGCCTTGGCTTGTTTGCAAGACCCTAGGTGCTTGGTTATCTGTCATAAAGCTATCTGTCATGAGGAATAGTTCTGTTTGGTCAACAGGCCGTGTCCAGACCTATTGACCTCTGGCGCCAAGGAGAGCACGCCCAGTTTCGCTGACTCTGGGCTTAAGCCAATTTGCCCAGGGACGGCCCCTACACTGAGCTCAACTGATCCTTCCGCCTCGGCCTCCCAGAGTGCTAGGATTACAGGCATGAGCCACCACACCGGGCCTGTGGTGGTTATCTGAAGCGGGACACTTGTCCCGGTCCCCAGGAAAGCTGAGGCCCCTTACTATCTACCTAACAAAACCTCTATAGGAATGTCATTTCTATTCATGTGCTAGTATCACGAAATTCCACTACTACAAATGGAACTGAAGGAAGGTCCTGGAGAGTCTCTTATAATGAAAAATTACAGATCCAGACTCAGAAATAACTAATAATTTAAGTGGGCTAGATGTTGAGTTAAAAGAAAGAAATGTGCTTTTCTATATTTTATTATCATTTCTATCATCTTGGAAGATGTTAAATAAAAAAGGGAGTCTACGCATACACTCCCCTTTCCCCAGATCCCTGCCTTTGGACATGAAGACTTCCCTCTCTGGTCCCTAGTCCCAGTTGTCAGGGAGACATCGCTCTGCACCACCACACCTTCCATCTGCACGGACAGGCCTTCCAGGAGATGGCCACTCCCTGTGTACAGTTCATAAGCACTCCAGAAAGCAATGTCAAAGATCCAGGAAAGATACGCACTTTAAAGGAAGTCTAGGGAACCATCTTCCTTTCCCTGGTCACTGCCCCTCAGAAAAATATTAGTCATAAAAAGAAAAAAAATTGCTACACTTAATAACATCTCACTTCATTTTTATGCAAGATGCAAATTCAATGTTAGAAACACTATTATGTTTCGACTGTCTGGTACCAGGGGCCCTGTGAAGGGCCACGCTGTGCTGAACAGTAGGAATACAGCAGTGGATATGACAGACGTAGACCCTCCCTTTTTTGAAGGTCCTGCCCAGCGAGAAGTACTGATGAGCAAAATAAAAATACATTCACTCTGAGAACTGTACTAAGTTTTTCGAAATTTTCCAAATCCAGCTAGTGAGCTCTTTGCTAATTAAAAACAGACTTCTGGCCAGGTGTAGTGGCTCATGCCTGTAATCCCAGTACTATGGGATATCCAGGCAGAAGGATTGCTTGAGGCTAGGAGTTCAAGACTAACCTGGGCAACAGAGAGACCCTGTCTCTACAAAA
>NW_012151807.1:579140-581649 GCF_000956105.1 Propithecus coquereli
AGGAGCTGGTTGAGTGTTACCAGCAGTCTGGTTGTCTCTGTCTTTGGCAGTCTCTTCCCCTTCCCAAAGATCTCTCTGCAAGCTGGGGAGGATTTCTCACATTGGAAATCATGTTTTGGGACCCCACGTCCCCTCCTCCCACTGCTTCTCTCCTTGGCTTCTCGGGCAGATTCCCTTTCTCCTGCCCAGCCCTTTGCAGGCCTCACCACAGATGGCAAGGTGCACCATGAAGTTACCTTAATTACATCTGAGGGATTCTCCCATCCCACCCCAGGAACTTCTTGTGTCCACTGTCCCAGAAGGTGTGTGGTTTGGGCCCTGGCCCTTGCAGGTATTTTTCTGCCTCTGCTACCTCCTCCCAGAAGGTCAACCTCCACTGACGTAATCACTTCACGAAAGGCCCCACCTCTTACTACCGCCAAAATTGCGATTAAGGTGTTTTTTTGCGATTAAGTTTCAACATATGAATTTGGGGGACATTAAGATCCTAGGAATATTATAGCACATTGCTTTTAAAAACACATCATGGGCCAGGCGCGGTGGCTCACGTCTGTAATCCTAGCACTCTGGGAGGCCAAGACGAAGCAGGAGAATTGCTTGAGGTTGGGAGTTCTGGACCAGTTTGAGCAAGAGTGAGACCCTATCTCTACTAAAAATAGAAAAATTAGCCAGGTGTGGTGGCACGCACCTACTAGTCCCAGCTACTCTGGAGGCTGAGGCTAGAGGATCGCTTGAGCCCAGGACTTTGAGGTTGGTGTGAGCTATGATGACGCCACGGCACTCTAGCCTGGCAACAGAGCGAGACTCTGCCTCAAAAACAAAAAACAAACAAACAAACAAAAACCAGAAAAAAAGACAACACATCGTGACATCTTTATTCTCCACAAAGGAAAGCATTTATAATGTAATGGAAGTAAAAAGATCACCACATTGTATGCTACATCCAAAATTATGTTTGGGGAAAAAAAGATGCATAAGAAAAAGAATGGGGAAAAATAATCAAAATGCAAAACTTTTCACTATGTTTTCAAATGTCATTGAATGTGGTTATAATACTAGGTATGAGAAAAGATATTTCTAAAAGGTTTTCTTGAGACTGAGAAGTAAATCTCCCCTCCCAATTGAGATGCTTTTGAGGACACAAAGATCAGGTAGGAGACACTGGAAAACTCCAGTGTCTTTTTGTCTTTGTATTTTTCTGCCCAAAGACTAATAGAGATTTTTCAGTCCGTGTATGAATTATTTCCCTAGTGATCTTCCAGTTCTTGAAAGGATAAGAGAGCTCCTGACATTAGCTCCAAACAAATGGCTGGAGTCTCTTATGCCATCTCACCCTTCCTCTTGAAGTGGGAGATTGGAAAATTCCACTAAAGTGGAATTCTTAGAAATTCCACTACCGGGCTTTTTTTTCCTTGTGATCATTACCTGGGCCCCCTCCTCACCTGCGACCTTGCCCTCATAAATCACCTGTAGCAATTAGTGTACCAGGCTGTACAGTGGCTCGGGACCCTGCCTCACTAAAGTTAACCCTGTTGCAACCGTGCCCCTCCCCCTTAAGCAGAGTGTATAAAAGACTGCAATGCTCTTTGTCTGGTGCTCAGAATTTGGGGAGAGCAAATTCCCCTCTGAGCCTTGCCAGCCGGCATATAAAATCTGTATTGCCAAAATCTCTGTGTCTCTCGGTCTATTCTCGGTCAGCCCTGCCTTTACACTCTCCCTTCACTCCCAAACTACCAAAATGCTCCCAGACTGGCAAACGGCACAGATCGAGAGACAGGAGGGGAAGCAAGTTGGGCTGAGAATGCTTGTGTGACATCATCGGGCTTGAGGGTACTTTCAGAGGCCAGGCACCATGTAAGTGTCATCTCAAAGTGTCAGGTCTCAATCTGGTTCCCACACCAGGAGCCGCACTCCAGCCACCTGGCTGAAGGCCAGGAATCCTAACCGCTAGGCCACATCAGGTCTGCGATCTGTCTTTGGTTTTTGGTACACTCCCAGCCGAATGACAGGACACGCCACTAGCAAAGCAAGCCAGAAGCAGAGTTTATTGAGCAAAAAGCAAGATAAGTTTGCCACAGAGCACAAACAGGCCCCTATTGCTACAGAAGGCTCTGACTGTTAACTACAGTTTTATTTTGTTTTCTGGGTTGGACCCTCCCTGGCTGGTATGGCTCATTCATCACTTTGGTGGACAACTGTTAGTTATATAACCTGAGTCTTACTACATATGTGCATTTTCCCTGAGCCTTTTTGAAAGCCCACTGGGGGGATGGAGACCACAATGCAAATATATGCTAATGACATGATAATTGGCCTAAAGTTACTTTTGGTCTCTGGTCACCTTCCAGAAGCTACTGCACCTACCCTGCTTGGCTTTCTAGGAATTTCTTCTTCTGGGAATCCCTGGCCACTTTTGCGGTTAGCAAGCTGAGTTCTGATTGGCAGTGCCCTCCTCCTCCCTCTGCGGCAGTTATCTGTTTGGGTTTTTTTTGTTTTTTTTTTTTTTGAG
>NW_012151807.1:581699-582855 GCF_000956105.1 Propithecus coquereli
CCCTTCCGTGTGAATAATGTGCTAGTTTGTAAAGTGGTTCTACCACATTTATTCATCTGAGTTTCCATCCAGTCCTGAGGGTAGGCAGGACAGAATTTTATTTATGAGAATGAACGGCAGGGGACTAAAGGGTCTGTTCAGGGGCTTAGCGAACTGTTGGGGATTGGCAAGGCTAGAAGTTAAGCAACCTGCCTTCTAATCTGTTGCTTTAGCTTGGATTCAAACCAGTTTGTGGAGGGAAACACAGTAGGGAGACACTTAGACTGCCTGAAAACCCCAACCTTTGATATCCTGGGAAAACTCTAAAAAGCAGGAACTTGAAGAGAAGACAGTAAGAAGAGAAGTAAAGGAGGAAACTGGAGAAGACCAACACTTAATGCTAAAGGGAGAGAACTGAGAAGGGAAACTGAAAAGAAATGCATAGCAAAAGATATTTATCAAAGTTGAGAAGCAAATGTTAGACTAGGAGAAACATGGACTCATAAGGAGATTAAAGGGGGAAAAATTTATTCATCTCAGTTTTCTTTCTTTTTTTTTTTAAGACAGTGTCTCACTGTGTTGCCCGGGCATCATCATAGCTCACTGCAACCTCCAACTCCTGATCTCAAGAGATCCTCTCACTTCAGCCTCCCCAAGTGCTAGGATTACAGGCCTGAGCCACCAGACCCGGCCCTTTTCATTTCAGTTGATGCAGAATAACCACTCAAAATATTCAAAACCCATTGATATTAAAGGAAAAAAACCCCATAATCCAATAAGGGACATCTTCAAAAAATTCTACAACACACATCACCATAATGGTGAAATGTCGAAAGCATTCCTCTTAAGATGAGGAACGAGGCAAGGATGCCTGTTCTCAGTAATCCTAATCATTGGTACCAACTGAAATGCAGAAAAAAGAAGAACAAAATCCTCCAATACAGTAATGGAAGTTTCAGCCAATCCAGTAAACAACAAATAGAAAACAATTAGAAAGAAACAACAGTGTCAGTAATTGCAGATCAAATGATTGCATGTGTAGCAACTCTAAAAGAAAACTCATTGATAAGTGAATTTAGCAAGGTTGCTGGGTACAAAATCAAGAGAGAAAAAATCAATATATAAAATCAATTGCATTTTTTATACAGGGTCTTGCTATGTTGCCCATGCTGGTCTC
>NW_012151807.1:589660-594574 GCF_000956105.1 Propithecus coquereli
AAAAAAAAAAGACTCCCACTCAAAAAGACTCCCCTCTTCAAAGAATAATTCATATATCTGATCTTATATTCTTTTAAGAGAAGGCCTTACATATTTTTTATTTCACCATAGTTTAACCAGTTCAGTGTGATGACTCTGCCCACTAGCTAAATCTAGCTAATTAACATATGCCTTTGCCCTGTCTGCACATCTGGCCAGACTTCTCCAGGGCAAATCCACCCTAACACTAAAATCTGGCCACAGAAGCCTTCTGTTAATTCTCATATCCAGACCTTCACACTTAAAGCTTAAAGAAATTTTCTCCCTTCTCTCTTTTGAAATTATAAAATATTTAAGAATGAAACTACATAGAACAGCCATAATGAACTTCACTAGTTCACCATGCCCTTATTCAACTGTAAAAGGAAAAAAAAAATAGTTTTCTCCTATTATACTCTAACAACACAGAACACTTTTGTGATCAGATGTGTGGAAGGTTTTCCCCACACACCAACCAGTTCTCCTGCAGACACCACCCAGGTATCGTCCAATTTCATTCAATTCTGACACTATTGTTACTGAAAGCTCAAGACTTGTCCCGTGAGGCCACATCAGAAGAACGAGGACAAGTGGTTGAGGAAAAGGAAAGAGGAGTTTATAAATATGCCAGCAAATGAGGATGGAAGCTCCTGTCTTAAAATGCCATTGTCCTATCACAAGCAGAAATACAGAACTTTTTTTTTTTTTTTTGAGACAGAGTCTCACTCTCTTGCCTGGGGCAAGTACCGTGGCGTCAGCCTAGCTCACAGCAACCTCAAACTCCTGGGCTCAAGCAATCCTACTGTCTCAGCCTCCTGAGTAGCTGGGACCACAGGCATGCACCACCATGCCTGGCTAATTTTTTCTACATATATTTTTAGCTGTCCGATTAATTTCTTTCCATTTTTTGGTAGAGACGAGGTCTCGCTCTTGCTCAGGCTGGTCTCGAACTCCTGAGCTCAGAACGATCGGCCCGCCTCGGCCTCCCAGAGTGCTAGGATTACAGGCGTGAGCCACCGCGCCGGCCAGAAATACAGAACTTTTAAAGGAAGGGTTTCCAGCTTCAGGCTATTGAGTTGAGGATTCTGATCCATCCCATCTCCTGCAAAGACAATCCTGTGACCTCCTCTTCCCCACTGCTGGACAGTTCCGCTGAGCCATCTCCTGTGGTAGAGAGAACAAAGGACATTCCCCTGCCCCTCCAGACCACTGGCTTGAGGCAGGGATGCAGGTCTTAATTCCCCAAAAAGAGTGGAGGAGGTTTTAAAGAGACAGAAAACATTTTTACCCTTTTTCAGGTCATTCCCCTTGTTACACTACATCCCTGGAGATAGCAAGAGATTCCCCTAGGTTGAGGGCTCAGTCCCACAAGACTGCTCCCCACTTCAGATGCCAATCGCAAGTCCAAGCTTGTGATCTGTGCTCTGACCTACTGGCTATAAATCAGGGTTCCCACAACCCCCTCCTTGGGTTCAATAATTTGCTAGGACAGCTCACAGAACTCGGGGAAATACTATGCTTACGTTTATCCATTTATTATAAAGGATACAGATGGACGGCCAGATGGAAGAGATGCACAGGGCAATGTGTGGGGGGCGGGGAGAGGCTTGGATCTTCCAGGTCCTCTCAGGGCACACCCTCCTCCCAGCACCACTGGGTTCAGCAACCTGGAAGTTCATCAACTTCTGTTCAGAAGTTTTTATAGCTCTGGGTCTCCAGCCCCACCTCCCTTTCCTGGGGGTTGGTGGATGGGGCTGAAAGTTCCAAATCTCTAATCCTCTAATCTCTAGGTCTCTCGGGTGACCACCCAACCCTGAGGCTACCCTAGAGGCCCCACCCAAAATCACCTCATTAGGCATAAACTCAGGTGTGATCAAAAGGATCTCATAATCAATAACAAAAGACATTCCTATCACTCTAGAAATCCCAAGGGCTTTAGGAGTTCTGTGACAGGAACAGGGAACAAAGACCAAATACATGTCATATTATAGCACATCTTATATCTAAACAAACTAAATTTACACTACCAATTTACTTTATTTTTTAAATAAGGAAAACACTCTAGGCTCAGTTGATGCCCCTTCCTGACACCCACCCTTCCTCCCCTGAAATAACTGTTACCTAATCGAACTGGGCATCCATTCGCCCTGCAGCAGCAAAGCCAGACACTGACACTGAGCGTTGCAGTGGGAGAAAAAAGCATTTTTATTTCATGGTACCATGCAAGGAGAACAGGCCGCTAATGCTCAAGACCCAAACTCCTTGATGGCTTACAAGCCGGGGTTTTTAAAGGCACGGGGTACATTTCAGGAAAGCAGAAGTTGCAGGCAAAATTGTAAATCAATCCAGTGCTTGGAAAAGGATTGCTAATAAAGAAATAAGTAAATAAATAGTAAATCAATACATGGAGGTTATACATTGATTTTATTAAGGCAGATGTTCTCCAGGTCCCTCAGGGAGAAATTTACAACAAAGAACTGGTTGTTAGGAGTTCAATCCTCAGTTCTTCCTTACCTGCGTCTTCCATCTGGTAGGGGTTTCTGAAAAAACAAATCAAGAACATATATTATGATGTTATCTTTTAGTTTTGTGAACTAAAATAAAATTTTAAGGCTCGCCCCCCACCAGCTGACTAAATGGACCCCCTCGTGGCCAAAGGAATGTCATAAAACTAAATTGCCTGCCAGGAGGAAGGTCAGACATGCCTTATCATGGCCCCCTCCCTTTTTGGAGACATCATCTATAACCCGTTACAGGCCCAAGGGTATGCAAGACAAACCTGCAGGTCCTCAATTTATACAACAAATCTATGTCCAATGGCTTATCTCTGATAAACAGCTCCTTATGTTGAAACATTCCAAGCCTCTAGACAAAGCTTTATGTCTTTAACCAATCACAAGCCAAAGAATCTTTAAACCCCACCTATAACCTGTAAGCCCCCCTCCCATCGAGATGGCCCACCTTTTTGGGCCAAACCAATCTATGCCTCCCATGTATTGATTTATGACTTTATCTGTAACCCCTGCCTCCCTGAAATGTATAAAACCAAACTGTAACCCAACCTCAGCAGTCCACTTGCTCAAGGCTTCTTGGGCGTGGCTCTGGGTCACGGTCCTCAAATTTGGCTCAGAGTAAATCTCTTTAAAATTATTTTACAGAGTTTGGTCTTTTTTTCCTTTGACAGTTTCTATAGGGAACCAAAACACCTTGCCACTCTGGCTTGCTGGGGAGACTATTGTTACTACTGTAGTACTAGGCCTCAAAAATATGAACAGTTATTATGAAAACGCTGTTTCAAGACTCATTCCTGTCTATAGAGTAGAAAGCTTGTACTTTGTAAACCTCACCCTTAATAGAGAAATCTGTACTCTGTAAGCAATGACCTTGTAACTGATTGTGTAAGCCCCCCAGCTCTCTGTAGTAAAATTTACTGTACTTGCCTCACCCAAGAAAGAATGCTCCCTGCCTTAACTGATGCTATCTGCTTCTGTAACCTTGCTTGCTCAAAGATTGTAATCAGTCCCGAGGCCAGGCAGGTGGTCTGAGGCAGGTCCCAGACCCCGCGGCTATGGAATGTATGATGTGATTATTTTTGTTCCACTATGTCATGTTTAATGTCACGTAGCCCCCTCAAATTAGTATAAAGCCTTCTCACCTTTTCGGCTCGGGACTGCTCTCTGCGCTGCTGCCTCTCAGCGGTGCGGAGGGTAGTCGCTGGCCAGCTAATAAAGACTCACAATTTGGCTCAATTCGGTCTCTCGGTGGTCACTTCTCGCACTCTGGACCATAGCAACTACCGTCTTATCAGGTTGCTCATTTAATTTTCAAGGCTGGCTAGGTTCCTAGAATTTCCGTTGAAGGGACTCAAGATTTTTCCTTTATTTCTATGCTTAGGGGGCCCAGCAGACCCCAAGTGGTCCCTGCTCATAGCTTCTTGCCTGAATATGATGATCATTCCCATGAATGTTTTTGTACTATTTGTTAGGCTTAAAGAATTCACATTCCCCAAACTTCCATCCAAACCTCCTATAAAACCCACCACTCTCCCCTTCCTAGGGGTGTACTAGGCAGTAGCCTTTGCCAGACCCCAGGGAGATGAGGGAATGGAATACAAAAGGGGAAATTACTTTCCTCATCCCTCCTGACAAGCACGATGCTTATCCCTCCCATTGTTCCCTAGGGAGATAAAGGTATGGACTGCAAGAGGGGAACTTACTTTCCTTATCCCTTCCCAGCTGTTTGAAAAGAAATTATTTACTCCTCCCAGAAAAAAACCCTATAAAACCCAAGGCTCCCCTCTTTTCTCTCGCGGACGCCTTTTTCAGCCTCCACCCATCTGCACCGAGATGCTTAAAATAAACAGCATTTTGCTACACATGAGGTTTTGTATGTTTCTCTCTTGGCTCCAGGCCTAACACTATTACTACATTTTTATAAATCCATGAAGATATTGTAAACTAAAATAAAATTTTAAGGCTCACCTGCCACCCCCCCCCACCCGGCTGACTAAATGGACCCCCTCATAGCCAAAGGAATATCCTAAAACTAAATTGCCTGCCAGGAGGAAGGAGGTCAGACATGCCTTATCATGCCCCCCTCCCTTCTTGGGACATCCTTTGTAACTCATTAATAGGCCTAAGGGTATGCAAGACAAACCTGCAGGTCCTCAATTTATACAACAAATCTATGTCCAATGGCTTATCTCTGATAAACAGCTCCTTATGTTAAAACATTCCAGGCCTTTAGACAAAGCTTCATGTCTTTAACCAATCACAAGCCAAAGAATCTTTAAACTCACCTATAACCTGTAAGCCCCCACTTCGAGACGGCCCACCTTTTTGGGCCAAACCAATCTATGCCTCCTACGTATTGATTTATGACTTTACCTGTAACCCC
>NW_012151807.1:595236-597805 GCF_000956105.1 Propithecus coquereli
AATGCTACAAGGAACCTACTTCTACATGCCTTGTTGAGCAAATGTAGGAGAGTTTGAGTATAAGCTTATAAGTGGAATTGTATTGTCAACTCTACTAGATATTGGGAAATGGTCTCCACAGTGGCTTTTCCAGTTCACACTCTCGTCCAGTGTTAGACAGTTTCCATTGCTGTATAGCTTCATTGACATTTGATATTCCCAGACTTATCTTTGACAATTTGATGGATATGAAATGTTATCTCGTTGTTATTTTAATTTGCATTTTCTGTTTCCTCCTTGAAGAATTGTCTTTCACACTTTTTTCAGTCTTTTCTCTTGGGTTGGTTGTATTTTTCATATTAATTTGTGGAAGTTCTCCATAAATTCTAGATAGTAATGCTTTCTTGGTTATATGTATATACACGATATCCACAATGGTGTACCTTTTATTATTTAATTTAATTTTTACAACATCAGTACAGTCATATGTATTTCAAAAGGTACAAAAAGATAACCAGGATTCCTCACAAAGTCAGACGTAGAATTGCCATATGACTGACAAAGATTCTCTCCGAACCAAACTCTAGCCAGACCTCTCTGAACCCTTTCTGAACTAGGCCTCAACCTTGGGCAATAAAGACTTCAACACCAGCATAGTTTCTAACAGCTCAAGGCCACATCCCTAGGAAGATCCTCACTTCCTTTAATTGTCTGGCTGAGAAAACTCCAGGCTGCCAGAAGAATTTACTGTCTGTTCTAGCCAACAACTGAAACTAGGGCTCCCGTCTCCCAGCCTCTGTGGGTGGTTAGGAGCCTAAACTCCATAAGCTCCAGTTAGCGAGCCCCGTTGAGTTTAACAAAGACCAATGCCCCTTCCCCGTTTTTGTGATCATTTCCTCCTCTGACTCTCCTGAGCCCCCACTCACCCACCTTTCTACTCCCTCAGTCTCCCTGTTAAACACCCAGGTAGGGCCGGGCGCGGTGGCTCACGCCTGTAATCCTAGCACTCTGGGAGGCCGAGGCGGGTGGATCGCTCAAGGCCACAACTTTGGTGAACCTTGAAAATTATATGCTAAGTGAAAGAAGTCACTATGGAGTTTTTTTTTTCATTCTCCTAACAGGCGATATTTATTTATGAGTTTTTTTTCTTTTTCATTGTCAGGTTAGCATTGTGCAAACACACAAACACACGGCTTTATATTATATATGTACGCACACACAAAAACACAGTGGAATACTATACACTGTTTTGATTTGCAAAGATTTTGTTTAGGATTTTTCCAGCTATGTCTGTCAGTGAGATCAGCCTATAGTTTTCCTTTCTTGGTACTGTTTTTGTTTAATGTTATCAAGGTTATATTAAGTCTTATAAGATAATTTGAAAGTATACTCTCTCTTTTCTCTTCTCCGAAAAGGTGTATTTTGTTTGTTTGCTTGCTTGTTTTGTTTTTAATAGTGGCTATAACTCTGTATCCAGGTAATAATGATCTCATGAAGCGTTTTTTCTGCTACTGGAAACAATTTGTATAAAATAGTGAGACCCTCCACCCCACTCTTTTACTGGGCTCATTTCTACTAATTCTTTAGTTCTCATAGTAAACTTCATTTCCTTAGAAAGGATTTTGCTGTCTCTCACACTAGATCAGGTGTCCCCTCTCATAGCGCATTTTATTCTTTCATAGCACATTTTAGTATGAAATCATAACTCATTTCGCATTTCATTGTGATGTCTCGTTAAACCTTGACATTCCCAGCGGGACCCTGAGCTGCATGAAGGCAGGGACCTAATTTTTGTTCACCACTACCCCACTGCTTAGCAAATTGACATCACAGAGTTGGCCATCAATAAATACTGGAGCCGAGCGGGAGCCGGAGCGGGGGTCTGCCGCCGGCGGCGGCGGCGCCAGCTAGCGGGACGGCGGGCGGGCGACGCTGCCATTTTTAATCCAGTGGCTGCTCGCCGGCCCAGCGACAGCGTCAGGCGGGGCGCCGGAGAGCGCCGGCCGCGGAGGGGCCGTGCGCCCAGGCCGGGCTGGCGGCGGGGGCCGAGGGCGAGCCCCGGGGGTAGGCGCGGGACCCCCGAGCGGGCGGGGAGCCGGCGCACCCGGCTGGAAAGGGGCCCTCGCCCACGCCGGCGGGCTGCCGTGGGGCGCCGCCGCGGAGTTTGCAAAGGGGCAATTCGGAGAAGGCCAAGGCGAAGAGCACGGCTGAGGGTTTTAAAAACTGCTTGCTTTTAAAACAACGGAAGACAGGAGCGGTGAAGTCCCCGGGTTGGGCCGCGGTGGGACTCGATGTGCAAACTTGGAATCGAACGTGAGGCTCAAGTCTGAATTTGCGCCTACGCTTCGGTGTTACTCTTACGGCAGGGCTGACCGGGAATAGACCAAGAGACACACTCAGAGATTTGGCAAAAACAGGTTTTATGTGCCGCCAGCAATTGAGTCAAAGGGGAATTCGCTCTCCCCAAATTCTGAGCACCAGACAAAGAGCACTGCAGTCTTTTATACACTCTGCTTAAGGGGGAGGGGCACGGTTACAACAGGGTTAACTTTAGTGAGGCAGGGTCCTGAGCCACTGTACAGCCTGGTAC
>NW_012151807.1:601670-604129 GCF_000956105.1 Propithecus coquereli
AACCTCAAACTCTTGGGCTCAAGTGATCCTCCTGCCTCAGCCTCCTGAGTAGCTGGGACTACAGGCATGCGCCACCATGCTCGGCTAATTTTTTCTATATATTTTTAGTTGTCTGGCTAATTTCTTTCTATTGTTTTAGTAGAGAGGGGGTCTCGCTCTTACTCCGGCTGGTCTCGAACACCTGAGCTCAAGTGATCCGCCCGCCTCGGCCTCCCAGAGTGCTAGGATTACAGGTGTGAGCCACCGCACCCAGCCAGCTCCCTCCTTATTATTTGAGTATACATCCATGCCCTTTGCTGTTCGACTCGCTTGAGCCAACAGAATGTCAGAGGACATGATGCAAGCAGATGCTTTAAATGTGCTTTTGCAATGTGGCTTGGCCTCTTGCACTCCTGTGATCTGACAAGAGAAAAGCAAACTCCAGATATTCATTGCCCTTCAGCTTGGGCACCAGTGTAAAGACCCTGGACCAGAACTCAATACAATCAATAGCCAGGCATCCTACCAAGCCCTGGCAGGCCCAGCCTGGATCAGCCAAAGCACAGCCAACTTGCAGACCCAGGAGCAGGAAAATAAATGGAAGGGGGACAGATATAGGAGAGTTGGGGTCCTTTGGCCCCACTGGTTTATGGGTCAACATGCACTGGGTCACTTTGTATAAAGTCAGCACTTGGAGTATCTCCTGGATCTCTTGGCAGGGTCTGATCTCATTGGTGCTTTCTGGCCGACTCAACCTCCCTGTGGCTCTGGAGAGCCCAGCGGGCCACCTGAATCTCCAGCATGTCCCCCACTCAGCTCCTAACCGCAGCTGTACAAACCGCACGCCTCTGCTGCCAGGTCACCATCTTCCTGCCACACCATGCCCCATGGCAGATCCATAGCTCTCAATATCCATCACTGGAGGAGGACTGGAAATGCGAAATGGACCCTATCTCTCTGCCAGGACACCCTGATGTGCCCACTTACCTAGACCAGGCCAAATTTTATACCAGCTTCAATGATCTCTTCTTTTTCTGAATGTTTCTGAAGCCATTTCCCCAATTCCAAGTTAAGCCCCTTTGATCCCTATCTTACTCTCACCTCTCTGCCTTCCTCTTCTTCAATCCCCGAAACAAGAATAGGTAGGTTTCTCTTTTATTCCTTTCATATCACATCTTTGGCTTCCTGACTCTGGTTGCCACTTCAGAAGATGAGAATGGAAACAATCTGTTGAGGTAGGTGCTATTATCCTCATTATGGACAGATAAGGAATCAAAGATGGGAGATTAAATTACCTCCTCCTTTGGTAGGACCTTAAATCAAGATGTGGGTCTTGATTACGGTAAATCGGAGCTAAGTGAATGTAGAAAATTATCTCTTTCTCAGAGTCCAGTTTTCAAGCCCATTGTCTTACTGCAAAATCCTATTTTGAATTTCAGTAGATGCATATGAGCTCTTTCCTTCTCTTTACATTCCTCCTGAATTAATCTTAATCTCCTCACAAGCAGATTGATGCCACAACCAAATAAGAAAGAGGTCATTTGCTGAAGGCAAAAGAGAAAAGAATAAAAGAGAAAAACACATTAGCAGTTTTTTCATACATTGTCTATTCCAGCTCCCTGCTTCCACCTGACTTCCATCCTCCAAAGTCTGGAGAATTCTTATCTACTCTTTTGAGTGTGTGCATGCACATGGCCGTGAGTCTGTGCATGTTTGTGTGTGTGTGTGTGTGCAATTGTGTGTGTATGAGAGTATTGAGAAAAGCGAACTCTCCAATTATTCTTCCAAAGCTGTTTTTTTTTAATACCATGAGTCTTTGAAACTCCAGAGTCAAAAATTTGACTCATTTATAATTGTGTTCATTTATAATTGTCATGCTTTTCTTTAGATAACGCAGCCAGAATCAGTTTTTGTGATGCAGTTAGACAGAGGGGTTACAGAGTTTAAAAGAAATACAGAGAGATAGGTTAATATTTTAAAAGTCTTATCTCTCCAGGATCTAAGTCAATGGCAACAGGGAGGGAAGAAAGGACGATGGTGGCCCAAACACACTGTCACAGAGCTGTCCAGCCCCTTCACTCTTCCTCCCTTGACTTCTTCAAATCATCACTCTGGCTCCAACAACTTCCCAATGCAGGAAAATAAAGCTAAAATTTTTCTGTCTCAGCCACATGCCAGGCGATACGCCATGTACATTTATACACATTACCTCATTTATCCTCAAAGCCATCCTTCAGAGCAGACATTATCAGGCTCACTTTTTAATGATGAAGGAGCACAGGCTGAAAGAGGTTGAATAACTTCCCCAAGGCCACACAGCTAAAACTTGAAAAAGCTGGGATTCAAAGTCTGTGCTCCATGACTGCTAACCTCCCCATCCTTTCCCTATGTCAGGGTGCTTCCTGGGAGAATGTGCTAGCACTGTGTGGAGAAGACTCTAGAAAGATGAGTGTCTTCTTCCTTGTTGGAGTTTATTTTTA
>NW_012151807.1:604630-607039 GCF_000956105.1 Propithecus coquereli
TACATAATAGTTGTATACCTTTATAGGGTTATTTTTTTTTTGAGACAGGGTCTCCCTCTGTTGCTCAGGCTAGAGTGCAGTGGTATCATCATAGCTCACTGCAACCTCATACTCGCAGGCTGAAGTGATCCTCCTGCCTCAGCCTCCTGAGTAGCTGGCACTATGGGTGCGCACCACCATGCCTGTCTAAATGGCTACATTTTTTATTTTTTATAGAGGCAGGGTCTTGCTACGTTGCTCAGGCTGGTTGTGAACTCCTGGCCTCAAGCGATCCTCCAGCCTTGGCCTCCCAAAGTGTTAGGATTATAGGCGTTAGCCACCGTGCCCAGCTGAAGGTTATTTTTAAAGCAAGAATAAAAATTCGTTTACCTAATCTGGCTCTAAACTAAAGGGACCAGATTTAAGCCCCTGCCAAAGAGATAGCACAAGTGGAGAGAGCAGCCCCTGCTCTCTTGCCATGGGTTAGAGGGTGCTTATGCTGAGATGTGTCCAAAAGCCACCTGATCTGGAGATACTGTTTGGGTAATTTGCATTCTTGTTTTTAAACTTAGGCTTTTAAAGGATAGAACTTTGGGTAAAGAAATATACTTATAGTTCATACTTTCTAAAGATTTTAAAAATTCTAAAATGCATATTTTCTTTCAGACCAGCATAAGGTTTTAGCTGCTCTCTCTGTTTAGCTTTTCTTAAGTCTACATGTTGTGTAGAGAAAGCGTATAGAGGAGGTGCCTGGTGTGTATAGGAAGTCCCTTAAATGTTGATAACCTCCAGGCACAGTGGTGCATGCCTATATTCTCAGCTATCTGGGAGGCTGAAGCGGGAGGATTGCTTGAGCCCAGGAGTTCCAGACCAGCCTGGGCAACATAGTGAGACTCCTGTCTGAAAAACAGAACAAAAAAATCATAGGCCAGGCGTGGGCCACCTGTAATCCTAGCACTCTGGGAGGCCGAGGTGGGAGGATGCCTTGAGACCAGGAGTTTGAGGTTGCTGTTAGCTATGATAATGCCACTGCACTCTAGCCAGGGCGACAGAGCAAGACTCTGTCTCAAAAAAAAAAAAAAAAAATCGTAACTCAAATTTCCTTTTCTGGTTCAGTTCTGGTTATCTACTGCTGTGCAAAAAAGTGCCCCAAACTTATGTGTCTTAAAGCAGCAAAAATTGTATTGTTTCACACAATTCAGTGGGTCAGGAATTCCAGCAGGGCACAGCTCACCTCTGATGCATATGCTGTCTGCTGGCCGTGGAAAGCCCATAACAGCTTCTTCCTCACACATCTAGAGCCACAGCTTGGAGGGCTCAAATGGCCAGGGGATGGCTGGAACTGCACAACTGGATCACATGTCTGGGACCTCAGCCAGAATGGAACCCTCTGGAAAAGAGATTGTCCAAGAAATTTGACAAGGACCAACCAACCAAACAAACAAACAAACAAACAAAAACCCCTAAAAATACTGATGGGAGTTCCCAGGTAACAGCCCTACTAGGTTGCTGTAGCAGACATCACTGCCCTGGGCAGTGCCCCTTCGTATACTCCTGCTGACTTGCAGCTACCGGTACCTGTGGCTCTTTGCCTGAAGTCTCTCTCCAAAGCCAGGGAAGGTTACTCTGCCCAGGTGCAAGGCACGCAGAAGTGCCAGGCTAGGGAATTAACACCCTCAGGAACACCTTTCAACCAGTGACTGTCGGAATTTGAGGTATAAATACCCCAGCTCTCTTGCCCTCTCGTGCAGTAACGCTGAGGTGTGTGTTTGACGTCATTTCCCGAAGGTCCTCTGCAGGATTAAGCCTCAGTCCCTCCCAGTCGTAGTTAGCATTCCCACCACCTTCCCTTCCCCGTCTCACGTCCCCACTCCCCCGTGTTTCCACTGAGTACTTCCACCCCAATACCCATCTCTGGCCCTGGGGTGGGGGGTGGGAATCGAACTAAGACAATCACATTGAAGTTACAAAGCCCCATGCAAAGTGAACAGAGTTTCTTATTGGCTTTTTAGTGCCTCATTCTTAAACATAAGTAGATAAAGATCACCAGAAATACAAGACAAATCTCTGACTTGAAATCTAGAAATCAAGCAAAACAAAACCATAAAAAAAGAATAACTCGGAGAAAACACAGACTAAAAATGGGGAAGCAAACTTACAAAAAAATCTATTAGCGATGTCATCAAGAGAGTTAGAAGAAATCATATCTATGAAATAAGAACAAAATACTATTTAAAAAATAACATTCAGAGAACAAAATAGAGCTGTTGAAAATTAGAAAAATATGATAGCAGAAATGAAAAACATTCTAGAAAATTTAAAACATAAAGTTGATGAAATCTCCCAAAAGTAGAGCAGAAAGAAAACAAGATGAAAACAGAGAGAAAAAAAGAATTTAACAATTAGGGAACCAGCCCAAGAACTCCAATA
>NW_012151807.1:607089-609515 GCF_000956105.1 Propithecus coquereli
TGCTATATATTTTTAGCTGTCCAATTAATTTCTTTCTATTTTTTGGTAGAGACGGGGTCTCGCTCTTGCTCAGGCTGGTCTCGAACTCCTGAGCTCGAACAATCCGCCCGCCTCGGCCTCCCAGAGAGCTAGGATTACAGGCGTGAGCCACCACACCCGGCCCCAAACTATCTTTAAAAACCCTTCTCCCAAATTCTCAGGGAGGCAGATGTGAGAAATTCCTCCCGTCTCCCTGTTTAGCGCTCTGCTGAATTAAACCCTTTTTCTATGGCAACCCTCAGTGTGCTGTGCCGCAGGCAATGCAATCCGGTTGGATGACAACACTGTGACGCCACCACTGCTCTTTAGCTGGGACAACAGAGCAAGACTCTGTCTAAAAAAAAAAAAAGACATAAATTGAGCTATCCCTGGATATAGGCAAATTTGAGCTCCCTGGGAAGGCCTTCTGCCTCAGAACAAGGGAGAAGACAAGGAGCAAGAAAGGCCGCAGCCCCAGCTGTGGAAGCAGAGGCCTGTGCAAGGAGGTGGCTGAGCAGTCCCAGTCCCCTTGTGCAGGGGCCTCGTATAAAGAAGGCAGAGATGTGTCACACCAGGGACCCCATCATCACCGGAGGTTAGTGAAGACTAGGGGTTCCAGCAGATGCAGCAGAGATGGCCCTGGGCACTTGGAGATTCTGGTCATCAGACCTCCTGGGAGCCCATACAGGGCCTCGGAAAAGACAGCAGAAATTTCTGGAGACTGACTCCCTTCACAGACAGACAGAGGGGCTCGGACGGGGCTGGATTGCTCTTTTTCTTTCTTTTTGTTTTTACCATTTTAATTCATTGATAAAAATATGGTCAGAAATGGATTTCTCTTAAACTTGCAGGTAGAGCCCCCCAAAATATCACTTTAAGTGTTTTTTTTTCTTTTGTACTGTATGACCAAATTTTATTCAAGCCTGAGAAATTGTTACACTTTCAAATCTCCCAAATCCACTCAAAGCAGATGTCTCAACGGCTTGTGCAGGCCTTAGAGAAACTCCCTCCCCATGTCCTGGCCCCTCTGCCCCATGCTCGGTAACTGTCTCGTTTAATCGACATCTGCATCTTAGATTAGGCAATGCCTCGGACAGAGAGGTACAAGAAACTCACTCACTGAAAAGACATGATATCCCGGGTATTCTAGCTTATCTGTCAATCTTTTTGTTTTTTTCTTTGTTTGTTTTGAGACAGAGTCTCACTTTGTCACCCCAGCTGGAGTGCAGTGGCATCAGCCTAGCTCACTGTTAACTTCCAGCTCCCAGGCTCAAGCGATCCTCCTGCCTCAGCCTTCCAAGTAGCTGGGACTACAGGCACACACCACCACACCTGGCTAATTTTTCTGTTTTTAGTAGAGATAGAGTCTCACTCTTGCTCAGGCTGGTCTCGAATTCCTGACCTCAAGCAATCCTCCCACCTAGGCCTCCCAGGGTGCTAGGATTACAGGTGTGAGCCACCACGCCCGGCTTGTCAGTCTTGTGTGACTTTGGCTAGCATCACTCAGTCCCCTTGAGCTTCAACAACTCTGAATATATTGGCGAACAGAACCTCAGATTTGCAATGGCAATCATCAGGCCCTGATCCTCAAAGGTGGTTTGTGAATTTGTTCGATAAACTCTGATTGAGCACCTTCTAGGTTAGAGACCATGGTTGGGTCTGTCCCCAGTATTGACCTAGACAGCTATTTCCATGTGACCCAACAATCTTATCTGTAGAGTGGATCTGAAAGCTGGTGGCTTTAAGCCAGCTATTTATAAACTTCCTTCCCAATGTTTCAAAGGAGAATAGTGTGTTGAAGGGAGGAGGTACTTGGGAGGGCCTGACTGAAGCATGCAGGTTTGACTAAATTGTTGGGTGGGGTCACCATCACCATGACATGTCTCCCTACATAGAGCTCAGGGCAATCCCAGGACTAGCCCTACATCTAAACAGGGGCCTCCAGGGGGAGCCTGGACCAGACTCTTCCCTGAGTTGACTGGCTATAGGTCAGACCAAGGTCACATTGGCAGTTTTTTACTGTCATGCCCAGATCTTCCATGTTTTCACCATGAGGGCATTTAACTGCTTTATCCTTTGAATCAACAGGCAAGTACATAGGAGACTTCAGCCTCACATAAGACTTGGAAGGCAGGATATCATAGTAGGTAAAAGCATGCACTCTGGAGACAAAGTCTGGGTTCAAATCCAGCCTCAGCCTTTACTTCTCTGGGCCTCATGGAGAAATAGGGCTCATGAGAGTCCTGCCACAGTTAGGATGCACTCAGATGCAATCAACAAAAACTCGGGCAACAATAAAGACATTCAGTTGTTTCATATACTAGAAATGCCTGGAGGTAGGTGGCTGGCAAGGCCCCTTAACTATATCATCTAAGACCCAGGCTCTCATCCTGCTCCATCATCCTGGG
>NW_012151807.1:621580-623618 GCF_000956105.1 Propithecus coquereli
CATTAGAATCAATCAACCTCTAGCCAGATACATCAAGAAAAAAACTATTTAAAAAAATCTATAAAGCGGGAAATCAGGTCAGAGCTTGCCAGGAGCTGCTAGTTGTGGGAGAGGATTGACTACAAAGGAGCCAGAGTGAACTTTTAAGCGGATGGACATGTGCTGTATCTTGATTGTGGCGATGTACATGATCGAGTACATTTTCACAGCACATGGGACTGTACACCTAAAAAGGGCGAATTTTGCGGCATGTAAATTATATCTCAATCAACCTGATGTTAAAGAATACAAGAGTGCATTTTAGTATTTTATGTGGAAGAAATATTTCATGAAATTTTCATTTTAGAGGTGCGCGTGTGTGTGTGTGTGTTCTGGATTGCAGAGTACAATGTGTTATTTTACCCCAAGAATTGTGGTTTTCAAAAAAAAAGGAGAAGAAGGAAAGAAAGCCATTGCTGTAGAACACGCCAAGCTGTTTCTTGCCTCAGGACTTTTGCACCAGCTGCTCCTCTGCCCAAAAGGCTGGGGCGTTCTCCAACTTCAGGTCGCCTCCATAGGGAGCCAGCTCTATCGAGTCACTAAATGTCTCCCCACTCTCGGTCTCTGTCTCTGACTCTGTATCGCACTGTTTATTTCCTTCACATCGCTCATCCCATGTCGTCATTATTTTACCTCTGTCACAGGCCACTGAACCTGTGCACCTGCAGATTGCGATCAGACAGCTGCTCTCTCCTCCCCCACCTCCCTCCAGCCCGTTGAATCTGCCCTGTGCAGCTGGTTCTTCCACTCCCCCGAAAGATAACTCGGGCAGGCCTCGGAGCATAACTGCTCCACCTCCGGAACAAAAAATCCCCCAAACTTCATTTTGAATTATGTTTCTTTCTCCAGGTCAGCCAAGACCAGCTTGATGTGGAGAGATGCACGTAGGAAGTGGGCAGAGGGGCCGCTGCCTCCCTGTGCAATTCTTCCCTGGCCCCCGTCCCCCGTGTCTGAAACCCCCACGCCCATCGCAGCCAGATGCACAGAAGGTACCAAACCCGCACAGACCAGAAGTGGTTTTGGTTTCTTCTGGCTGTGGTGGATATTCAAATTGACTTTTGCTCTTGTGGGATGTTTGCGAGTCTTTTATAAACCTCCAATTGCTGGCCATCTCTCACTTGTACATTGAGTCCCAAACCTGGAATTCGTCTAGGTGTTAGATTGTCTGCAATTCTCCACCACTTCCTGTTATCTGAGCCCTTTGCAACTTGCCCTGGCAAAAGATGGTTTGTTTCTGCACTCCTTGAATCTGGATTGGCCTGTGGCTTGGGTTGGTTGATTGAACAAGGTAGAGTGGCATTGTGCCAGCTCTGGGCCTAGCCCCCAGGAGGCCCTTCTGCTCTCAGCTTTGTCTTCTGGATGATAGGACATACGGCCCAGGCACCCTTGTCGTCCCAGCAGCAGAGCTGTCTAGCTGACCAGCAGCTGGTCACAAACAGATGACTGAACCTTGCTGAGATTAAAAGAATTGCACGTGTGCCCAGACCGTAATGCTGACCTGTAGAATAGTGACCTAATTAAATGCCTGTTGCAAAACACTAAGTTTCTTGGTCGTTTGGTAACAGCAATAGCTAAGTGATACAGTCTGTCGAGAAGTTGTGTGCCAGCTGGATTCTGGTTCATGATTTTCATGCTATAACTTTTATCATCCCTTTACTTAAAAATATTTTGTGTCCTTATGATTATTTAGAAAAAATAGATAAAAGGACAAGTTTGTTTTAGTTTTCCAAGCTACCTGTTTCTTGGCATGGGCACTTTGACTCCAACCTTATGAGGTAGAAATTATCATTATACTATTTTACTGATAATTAGGCCAGGTGCAATGCTAGGTAATCCTAGCACTTTGGGAGGCTGTGGCAGGAGGATTGCTTGAGGCCAGGAGTTTGAGACCAGCCTGAGCAAGAGAGAGACCCTGTCTCTACTAAAAATTGAAAAATTAGCCAGGTGTGGTGGTGCGGGCCTATAGTCCCAGCTACTCAGGAAGCTGAGGCAGTAGGAT
>NW_012151807.1:623668-625884 GCF_000956105.1 Propithecus coquereli
CACCGGGACTTCTAAATAAGTGTGGAGGTAAAGTAGGGATCGATGGCCTGTTATTTTTTGTAAATATCTCATAAAATTATGTGGCCTTTTGTTTTTCAGTTTCTTCACTGAAAATTTTTAATTGACATATAGCATGCATACCCCAAGTTAACATATATCATAAGCACACAACTTGATGTTTTTTCACAAAGTAAACACGGCCTTGTAACTACCTCCCAGATTGAGAAATAGAGTATGACCAAATATTTCCTTACCAGATGGCCCCACATACCTGGATGTGTTCTAATCACAGCCCATACGGTAATCCCTTCCTGACTCTACCATCGTGATTAATGTTGGCTTGTTTGTATTTTATAAAAATGAAATTGCTCAGTATGTCCTCTTTGTGTCTGACCTCTCTCACTCAACATGGTGTCAGGGAGGTTCGTCCACGTTGCCGTGTGCAGTTGTAGTTCATTCGTTGTCATCTCTGTAATATCCCATTGTGAAAATGTCCCACAATCTATCCATTCTACTGTTGGTGGCATTTGGGTAGTTTCCAGTCTGGAGCTACTATGAGTAAGGCTGCTATGAACATTTTTATAAATGTTTTTGGTAGAAATTATATACATATTTCTGTTGGGTATACTCGTATACTAATCAACACTAATCAAAAGAAAGCAGAGGGGCTGTATTAATGCCAGACAAATTAGACTTCACAGTAAGTAATATTATCAGGGATATAGAGGGACTTAATGATAAAGGAGGCAATTCATGAAGACAGAAGAGTCCTAAATGTTCATGCATGGAACACAACTTCAAAATACATATAGCAAAGCTCACAGAACCAAAAGAAAAGTAGATAAACCCACAATTATAGTTCGATACTTTAACACTCCTGTCTCAGTAATCAATAAAACAAGAAAATCAGTTAAGTATATAGAGGACTTGAACATGCTATCCATAAATTCAACCTAATTGACATTTATAGATCACTTCATCTAACTACAGAATACACATTCCTTTCAAGGGTACCTGGAGCATTCATCAAAATAGACCATATTCTGACCATAAAACAAACTTCAACAAATTTAAAATAACTGAAATCATAGAAAATGTTTTCTGACCACAACTGGATTAAATTAGAAATAAATAACAGAAAGATATCTGGAAAATCCCTCAAATATTTGCCAATTAAACAACATACTTCTATTTAATAAATAACCCATGGGCCAAACAGGAAGTCATAAGGGAAATTAGGAAATAGTTTGAATTGAATAAAAATGAAAATGCAATGTTGTGCTTAAATGTAAATTCATTCATTTTTATTCATTTTTTATTCATTTTATTCATTCATTTATTATTTTTTTGAGGCAGGGTCTCACTCTGTTGCCTGAGCTAGAGTGAAGGGGCATCATCATAGCTCACAGCAACCTCAAAATCCCAGGCTCAAGCGATCCTCCTGCCTCAGCCTCCCAAGTAGGTGGGACCACAGGGGCACACCACACTATGCCCGGCTAATCTTTCTATTTTTTGTAGAGATGAGGTCTGGCTATGTTGCTCAGGCTGTTCTTGAACTCCTGGCCTTAAGCATCCTCCAGCCTCTGCCTCCAAAATTGCTGGGATTACAGGCACTGTGCCTGGCCAGAAATTTAAACATTACATCAGAAAACAAAAAAAGCTTTGTTACCAAAATGTCAGCACTTGTCCCTGAAGCTGCATCAGAAGAACCAGGACAAGTGAAGTGGTTGAGGAAAAGGAAACAGGAGTTTATTAATTTGCCAGCAAATGAGGATGGAGACTCCCATCTTAAAACACCATCATCCTGCTCATAAGCAGAAATACAAAACTTTTAAAGAGAGGGTTTCCAGCTTCTGGCTATTGCTGTTTAATTATAGTTGACGATTTTCATCTGTCCCATCTCCAGCGAAGATACTCTGTCATGCCCAGATGTCCTGGACCTCAGCCCAGACAATTCCATTGAGCCATTTCCTGTGGTAGGAAGAACAAAAGACACTCCCCTGCCCCTCCTGACCACTGGCCTGAGACAGGGATGCAGGTTTTAATTTCCAAATAGAGTGGGGGAAGCTTTAGAAAGACAGAAAACATTTTTACCCTTTTTTGGGCTGTTCCTCTATTACAGTTACACATCAGTAATTAAATCATCCACTTTAAGAAACCCGAAAAAAGAAGAGCAAATTAAATCCAAAGCAAATAAGAAAGGAAATAAGAAAGAT
>NW_012151807.1:627104-628506 GCF_000956105.1 Propithecus coquereli
GAGCCCCCATTTTAGAAGGCCCTACGTATTATAACATAAAAAGAATGAATTTGGAAGGAACATATGGGTATCTCTGTTATTGAGGATCAGGTGCTCAATTCTGGCACGGTGTATGAGTTATCTATTGCTGTGTAAGAAATACCCGCCAAGCCAACCTGGTGACCAAAACAACACACGTTATTATCTCACGGTTTCTGTGGGTCAGAAATACGGAAGAAGCTTGGCTGGATCCTCTGTTTCAGAGGCTCTTACAAAGCTGTAGTCAAGGTGTTGCCAGTGATCTCATCTGAAAGCTCAATTGGGGAAGGCTCTGCTTCTAAGCTTACTCACATAGTTGTTGGCAGGATTCATCTCCTAAAGGGTTGTTGCAATTAGGGTCTTGGTTCCTTGTTGGTTGGTGTCCAGAGGCCACACCCAGTTTCTTGCCATGTGGGCCTCCCCAACATGGCAGCTTGCATCACCAAAGCCAGTAATAGAGAGAGTGCCAGCAAAATGAAAGTCATGCCTTTCATAACTTAATCTCTCAGGAGTGACATCCCATCATTTTTGCCATATTCCATTAGTTAGAAGCAAGTCACTAGGTCTAGTTCACAATGAGCAGGAAGGGGTTCCACAAGGGCATGAGTATCAGGAGGTAGGGATTGCTGGGATCTATTCTAAAAGGCTGTCTACTATATGCAGCACAAGTTTAAACATCTGTTATTACAACTAACACTATTCAGGTCCCAGGGAAATGTGTCTCCATATCCCTTGTCCTGTCATTGAAACCAAAAGCGATGGTGATCAAAATGCCGTGAAGATTTACGGGTTCTGGCCAGGAGTGGTGGTCCACACCTGTAGTCCCAGCTACTTGGGAGGCTGAGGTAGGAGGATCACTTGAGGGCAGGAGATCGAGACCAGCCTGGACAACATAGCAAGACCCCATCAAAAAAAAAAAAGATTTATGTGTTGTCCTAGAGAGGGAACCTTGTTTAGTGTACAGGGAGACTTTGAGCAGTGAAGGTGTTTAGGGAAGAGAGAAGACAAATTAATTAACTTGGCAAAGCTTTCCTCTCAGTATGATTGCAGTATTTTCTTACATAATGATGTATCATTTCTCAATAGGACTACAGTTGTACATGGTGGCTGAGGAACATTTTCCTGTACTAAACAATTGATATTATTCTTTTTTTAAAAAATAGGAATATGGAGGGGCAGCTCTTAAATTTGTATATATATATATATGTAGGCACAAGTATGACATGTGAAGTCACACTGGCAAGCTAGACAGGCATCAAATTCTTGAATTACATATAGCTGTTTAAAAAAAATTTTTTTTTAGGCACAGGGGTCTCACTATGTTGCCCAGACTGGCCTTGAACTCCTGGGTTCAACCAATCCTCTTGCCTCAGCTGAGTAACTG
>NW_012151807.1:631406-634080 GCF_000956105.1 Propithecus coquereli
GAATAACAATAGAGGTTCCTATCACCTAGGAAATTCCAAGGTTTTTAGGAGCTTTGTACAAAAAACAAATAGTATAACAAAAGATGCTCCTATCACCATTATAACCCAAGAAATTACAAGGGATTTAGGAGGTCTGTGTCAGGAAGTAGGGAAGAAGATCAAAAAAATATGTATTTCTTATAACACAGTAGCCTTATACATATTCTTCATTTTGTTGTTATGAATGCTTACTTGCCAAGGTAAGAGTAATACTCATACTTAACAGCTTATTAGCTTGATTTTTTTTTTTTGAGACATTTTTCTCACTCTGTTGCCGAGGCTGGAGTGCAGTGATGTCATTATAGTTCACCGTCATTATAGTTCATTATAGTTTACTTGAGCCTGGAACTCCCGGGCTCAAGCGACCCTCCTGCCTCAGCCTCCTCAGTAGCTAGGACTACAGGTGCATGCAACCATGCCCAGCTAATTTTTCTTATTCTTTGTAGAGATGGGGTCTCTCTATGTTGCCCAGGCTGATCTCAAATTCCTGACCTCAAATAATCTTTCTGCCTCACCCTCCCAAAGTAATAGGAGTACAGGTGTGAGCACCATGCCCAGCCTGAAACTCCATTTTCATTCTAGCCCTGGGGCTCTGCCCCACACCTGACTCTACACCTTCTCTTCTCTCTTCAAATCGATGGCTGATTCCTGGGCTGAGGCAGGAAACATACAAATTGAGCCTGGATTATTTCTTGTACCAGAAAGTAAGAAAGTGCTCAAACAATGTTTGGGTCATTTCAAAAGGACACAGAAGCCAGCTTGAAGGGCTTTCCTGTGTGCCAAATTTGGGATAATTTGAGCATCAAAATAAATAATGATAGAAAATGATTATAATTCACTAAATGAAATAGAAATCCGCATGTCCAGAAAATATAAATATGGTAGTAACCAATTATAATTCATTGAGTAAAACTGGAATCCATGAGTCCATACGATATGAATAAATGAGTGACTGGGGAAAAAGAGAATGCTGTAGCAGAGAAAATGGCCTGATAAAAGGAGGATAAAAATGTTTTCTGTCTCTTCAAAACCCCCTTACCCTTTTTGAGAACTAAAACCTACATCCCTGCCTCAGGCCAGTGGTCAAGAGGGCCAGGGGAGTGTCCTTTGTTCTTGGTGCCACAGGAGACGGCTCAAGGGAATTGTTCAGGCAGAAGTCACTAGATTGTCTTAGATGAAGATGGAATGAATCATAACCTTTAAGAGCTCTGTACTTCTGCTCAGAAGCAGGACATTGGTACTTTGAGATAGGAGTCTGTCAACCTCCTCATTTGCTGGGAAATTAATAAACTTCTCTTTCATTCTCAAACCACTTGTCCTCATTCTTCTGATGCAGCCTTGGGGACAAGTGCCTAGCTAACGATGCCTCTGTTATAGCAGATCATCGATTAAGATTGTAGAAGTGATGGAAATAGAGCATCAGCACTTAGCAAACACCGTCATGGTGGTTATTCTGATGGCATCATCAATGGACACTAGGGGGACTCTTCACTAGGTGGAGGTTTGATGATCCACCAGACACTTAGGAATTAAAAAAGAGTGACTGGTGACTTCATGGTGGAATACCTGGCAGACTAGGTTGGCAGTACTAGGGGTGAGAGGGTCTCACCTCCTGGACCTCCTGACATGCTGCTCTGAGTAGGGCGCCACCTTATTTATCTCTCACCTTTACATGCTCTTAGGCTAAGGGACATCTTACAGAAATGAAAGATCTGTACCCACTAAAACTGGCAAATTCATGAAAGACAGGGAAAGACTGAGCAACTGCCAAGATTGAAGGAGTCTACAGTTACATGACAATCCAATGCAGTACGTGATCCTGGACTAGAAAGGACAGAGACATTATTGGGATAGCTGGTGAAACTTGAATGGGATCTATGAATTGGATAGTGGTATTGAATTCCTGATTAGAACGGTTTATAGGTTTGCTAGGGCTGCCACAACAAAGTACCACAAACTGGGTGGTTTAAACAACAGAAATATATTGTCTTGCCATTTTGGGGTCTAGAAGTTTGAGATCAAGGTGTAGGCAGGGTGTGTTCTTTCTGAGGGCGGTAAGGGAGAAATCTACTAGCTTTTGGTAGTTTGCTGGCAATCTTTGGCAGTCCTTGGCTCGTAGACACATCAACCTGATCTCTGCCTTCATGTTCACATGGCATTCTGTGTGCATATCTGTGTCCAAATTTCCCCCTTTCCTAAAGGGGATGAGCGGCCCACCCTACTCCAGTATGACCTCGTCTTAGCCAATTACCTTTCCAACAACCCTATTTTCAAATAAGGCCACATTCTGAGGTACTGGGGGTTAGGATTTCAACATGTGAATTTTTGGGGGACACAATTCAACCTATAACAGATGGTTATTTTTTTTTTTTTTTTTTGAGACAGAGTCTCACTGTGTTGCCCCGGATAGAGTGCCGTGGCGTCAGCCTAGCTCACAGCAACCTCAAATTCCTGGGCTCAAGTGATCCTCCTGCTTCAGCCTCCCAAGTAGCTGGGACTACAGACATGCTCCATCATGCCCGGCTAATTTTTTCTATATATTTTTAATTGGTCGATTAATTTCTTTCTATTTTTAGTAGA
This sequence comes from Propithecus coquereli, assembly GCF_000956105.1. NCBI lineage: Eukaryota > Metazoa > Chordata > Mammalia > Primates > Indriidae > Propithecus > Propithecus coquereli. The sequence goes on from NW_012151807.1 coordinate 634,026, forward strand.
GGCGGGGTCTCACTCTTGCTCAGGCTGGTCTCAAACTCCTGAGCTCAAACAATTC